>NW_026968345.1:0-102252 GCF_028390025.1 Pseudophryne corroboree
AATTCAGGGCTATAACGTGTAGATGAAGCACTAACAGGAGGCTTTAAAATTTTCATTCTAGTGTCCTTCGTTTGGGAGAAAAATGCAAAGGTACAATACAGCTTTTCCTTGCCGATATCTCTCTTTTGCAAAGAGATAGGCATTGGAAAATTCAGGGCTATAACGTGTAGATGAAGCACTAACAGGAGGCTTTAAAATTTTCATTCTAGTGTCTTTCGTTTGGGAGAAAAATGCAAAGTTACAATACAGCTTTTCCTTGCCGATATCTCTCTTTTGCAAAGAGATAGGCATTGGAAAATTCAGGGCTATAACGTGTAGATGAAGCACTAACAGGAGGCTTTAAAATTTTCATTCTAGTGTCCTTCGTTTGGGAGAAAAATGCAAAGGTACAAGACAGCTTTTCCTTGCCAATATCTCTCTTTTGCAAAGAGCTGCGCATTGGAAAATTCAGGGCTATGTCGTGTAGATGATGGCCTAACAGGAGGCTTTAAAATGTTCTTTCTAGTGTCCTTCGTTTGGGAGAAAAATGCAATGGTACAAGACAGCTTTTCCTTGCCAATATCTCTCTTTTGCAAAGAGCTGCGCATTGGAAAATTCAGGGCTATGTCGTGTAGATGATGGCCTAACAGGAGGCTTTAAAATTTTCTTTCTAGTGTCCTTCGTTTGGGAGAAAAATGCAATGGTACAAGACAGCTTTTCCTTGCCAATATCTCTCTTTTGCAAAGAGCTGCGCATTGGAAAATTCAGGGCTATGTCGTGTAGATGATGGCCTAAAAGGAGGCTTTAAAATTTTCTTTCTAGTGTCCTTCGTTTGGGAGAAAAATGCAATGGTACAAGACAGCTTTTCCTTGCCAATATCTCTCTTTTGCAAAGAGCTGCGCATTGGAAAATTCAGGGCTATGTCGTGTAGATGATGGCCTAACAGGAGGCTTTAAAATTTTCATTCTAGTGTCCTTCGTTTGGGAGAAAAATGCAAAGGTACAAGACAGCTTTTCCTTGCCAATATCTCTATTTTGCAAAGAGCTGCGCATTGGAAAATTCAGGGCTATGTCGTGTAGATGATGGCCTAACAGGAGGCTTTAAAATTTTCTTTCTAGTGACCTTCGTTTGGGAGAAAAATGCAAAGGTACAAGACAGCTTTTCCTTGCCAATATCTCTCTTTTGCAAAGAGCTGCGCATTGGAAAATTCAGGGCTATGTCGTGTAGATGATGGCCTAACAGGAGGCTTTAAAATGTTCTTTCTAGTGTCCTTCGTTTGGGAGAAAAATGCAATGGTACAAGACAGCTTTTCCTTGCCAATATCTCTCTTTTGCAAAGAGCTGCGCATTGGAAAATTCAGGGCTATGTCGTGTAGATGATGGCCTAACAGGAGGCTTTAAAATTTTCTTTCTAGTGTCCTTCGTTTGGGAGAAAAATGCAAAGGTACAAGACAGCTTTTCCTTGCCAATATCTCTCTTTTGCAAAGAGCTACGCATTGGAAAATTCAGGGCTATGTCGTGTAGATGATGGCCTAACAGGAGGCTTTAAAATTTTCATTCTAGTGTCCTTCGTTTGGGAGAAAAATGCAAAGGTACAATACAGCTTTTCCTTGCCGATATCTCTCTTTTGCAAAGAGATAGGCATTGGAAAATTCAGGGCTATAACGTGTAGATGAAGCACTAATAGGAGGCTTTAAAATTTTCATTCTAGTGTCCTTCGTTTGGGAGAAAAATGCAAAGGTTCAATACAGCTTTTCCTTGCCGATATCTCTCTTTTGCAAAGAGCTAGGCATTGGAAAATTCAGGGCTATAACGTGTAGATGAAGCACTAACAGGAAGCTTTAAAATTTTCATTCTAGTGTCTTTCGTTTGGGAGAAAAATGCAAAGGTACAATACAGTTTTTCCTTGCCGATATCTCTCTTTTGCAAAGAGCTGCGCATTGGAAAATTCAGGGCTATGTCGTGTAGATGATGGCCTAACAGGAGGCTTTAAAATGTTCTTTCTAGTGTCCTTCGTTTGGGAGAAAAATGCAATGGTACAAGACAGCTTTTCCTTGCCAATATCTCTCTTTTGCAAAGAGCTGCGCATTGGAAAATTCAGGGCTATGTCGTGTAGATGATGGCCTAACAGGAGGCTTTAAAATTTTCTTTCTAGTGTCCTTCGTTTGGGAGAAAAATGCAAAGGTACAAGACAGCTTTTCCTTGCCAATATCTCTCTTTTGCAAAGAGCTACGCATTGGAAAATTCAGGGCTATGTCGTGTAGATGATGGCCTAACAGGAGGCTTTAAAATTTTCTTTCTAGTGTCCTTCGTTTGGGAGAAAAATGCAATGGTACAAGACAGCTTTTCCTTGCCAAGAGCTGCGCATTGGAAAATTCAGGGCTATGTCGTGTAGATGATGGCCTAACAGGAGGCTTTAAAATTTTCTTTCTAGTGTCCTTCGTTTGGGAGAAAAATGCAAAGGTACAAGACAGCTTTTCCTTGCCAATATCTCTCTTTTGCAAAGAGCTACGGATTGGAAAATTCAGGGCTATGTCGTGTAGATGATGGCCTAACAGGAGGCTTTAAAATTTTCTTTCTAGTGTCCTTCGTTTGGGAGAAAAATGCAAAGGTACAAGACAGCTTTTCCTTGCCAATATCTCTCTTTTGCAAAGAGCTACGCATTGGAAAATTCAGGGCTATGTCGTGTAGATGATGGCCTAACAGGAGGCTTTAAAATTTTCTTTCTAGTGTCCTTCGTTTGGGAGAAAAATGCAAAGGTACAAGACAGCTTTTCCTTGCCAATATCTCTCTTTTGCAAAGAGCTACGCATTGGAAAATTCAGGGCTATGTCGTGTAGATGATGGCCTAACAGGAGGCTTTAAAATTTTCTTTCTAGTGACCTTCGTTTGGGAGAAAAATGCAAAGGTACAAGACAGCTTTTCCTTGCCAATATCTCTCTTTTGCAAAGAGCTGCGCATTGGAAAATTCAGGGCTATGTCGTGTAGATGATGGCCTAACAGGAGGCTTTAAAATGTTCTTTCTAGTGTCCTTCGTTTGGGAGAAAAATGCAATGGTACAAGACAGCTTTTCCTTGCCAATATCTCTCTTTTGCAAAGAGCTGCGCATTGGAAAATTCAGGGCTATGTCGTGTAGATGATGGCCTAAAAGGAGGCTTTAAAATTTTCTTTCTAGTGTCCTTCGTTTGGGAGAAAAATGCAATGGTACAAGACAGCTTTTCCTTGCCAATATCTCTCTTTTGCAAAGAGCTGCGCATTGGAAAATTCAGGGCTATGTCGTGTAGATGATGGCCTAACAGGAGGCTTTAAAATTTTCTTTCTAGTGTCCTTCGTTTGGGAGAAAAATGCAAAGATACAAGACAGCTTTTCCTTGCCAATATCTCTATTTTGCAAAGAGCTACGCATTGGAAAATTCAGGGCTATGTCGTGTAGATGATGGCCTAACAGGAGGCTTTAAAATTTTCTTTCTAGTGACCTTCGTTTGGGAGAAAAATGCAAAGGTACAAGACAGCTTTTCCTTGCCAATATCTCTCTTTTGCAAAGAGCTGCGCATTGGAAAATTCAGGGCTATGTCGTGTAGATGATGGCCTAACAGGAGGCTTTAAAATGTTCTTTCTAGTGTCCTTCGTTTGGGAGAAAAATGCAATGGTACAAGACAGCTTTTCCTTGCCAATATCTCTCTTTTGCAAAGAGCTGCGCATTGGAAAATTCAGGGCTATGTCGTGTAGATGATGGCCTAACAGGAGGCTTTAAAATTTTCTTTCTAGTGTCCTTCGTTTGGGAGAAAAATGCAAAGGTACAAGACAGCTTTTCCTTGCCAATATCTCTCTTTTGCAAAGAGCTGCGCATTGGAAAATTCAGGGCTATGTCGTGTAGATGATGGCCTAACAGGAGGCTTTAAAATTTTCTTTCTAGTGTCCTTCGTTTGGGAGAAAAATGCAAAGGTACAAGACAGCTTTTCCTTGCCAATATCTCTCTTATGCAAAGAGCTACGCATTGGAAAATTCAGGGCTATGTCGTGTAGATGATGGCCTAACAGGAGGCTTTAAAATTTTCTTTCTAGTGACCTTCGTTTGGGAGAAAAATGCAAAGGTACAAGACAGCTTTTCCTTGCCAATATCTCTCTTTTGCAAAGAGCTGCGCATTGGAAAATTCAGGGCTATGTCGTGTAGATGATGGCCTAACAGGAGGCTTTAAAATGTTCTTTCTAGTGTCCTTCGTTTGGGAGAAAAATGCAATGGTACAAGACAGCTTTTCCTTGCCAATATCTCTCTTTTGCAAAGAGCTGCGCATTGGAAAATTCAGGGCTATGTCGTGCAGATGATGGCCTAACAGGAGGCTTTAACATTTTCTTTCTAGTGTCCTTCGTTTGGGAGAAAAATGCAAAGGTACAAGACAGCTTTTCCTTGCCAATATCTCTCTTTTGCAAAGAGCTACGCATTGGAAAATTCAGGGCTATGTCGTGTAGATGATGGCCTAACAGGAGGCTTTAAAATTTTCTTTCTAGTGTCCTTCGTTTGGGAGAAAAATGCAATGGTACAAGACAGCTTTTCCTTGCCAAGAGCTGCGCATTGGAAAATTCAGGGCTATGTCGTGTAGATGATGGCCTAACAGGAGGCTTTAAAATTTTCTTTCTAGTGACCTTCGTTTGGGAGAAAAATGCAAAGGTACAAGACAGCTTTTCCTTGCCAATATCTCTCTTTTGCAAAGAGCTGCGCAATGGAAAATTCAGGGCTATGTCGTGTAGATGATGGCCTAACAGGAGGCTTTAAAATGTTCTTTCTAGTGTCCTTCGTTTGGGAGAAAAATGCAATGGTACAAGACAGCTTTTCCTTGCCAATATCTCTCTTTTGCAAAGAGCTGCGCATTGGAAAATTCAGGGCTATGTCGTGTAGATGATGGCCTAACAGGAGGCTTTAAAATTTTCTTTCTAGTGTCCTTCGTTTGGGAGAAAAATGCAATGGTACAAGACAGCTTTTCCTTGCCAATATCTCTCTTTTGCAAAGAGCTGCGCATTGGAAAATTCAGGGCTATGTCGTGTAGATAATGGCCTAACAGGAGGCTTTAAAATTTTCTTTCTAGTGTCCTTCGTTTGGGAGAAAAATGCAAAGGTACAAGACAGCTTTTCCTTGCCAATATCTCTCTTTTGCAAAGAGCTACTCATTGGAAAATTCAGGGCTATGTCGTGTAGATGATGGCCTAACAGGAGGCTTTAAAATTTTCTTTCTAGTGCCCTTCGTTTGGGAGAAAAATGCAAAGGTACAAGACAGCTTTTCCTTGCCAATATCTCTCTTTTGCAAAGAGCTAGGCATTGGAAAATTCAGGGCTATAATGTGTAGATGAAGCACTAACAGGAGGCTTTAAAATTTTCATTCTAGTGTCCTTCGTTTGGGAGAAAAATGCAAAGGTACAATACAGCTTTTCCTTGCCGATATCTCTCTTTTGCAAAGAGATAGGCATTGGAAAATTCAGGGCTATAACGTGTAGATGAAGCACTAATAGGAGGCTTTAAAATTTTCATTCTAGTGTCCTTCGTTTGGGAGAAAAATGCAAAGGTTCAATACAGCTTTTCCTTGCCGATATCTCTCTTTTGCAAAGAGCTAGGCATTGGAAAATTCAGGGCTATAACGTGTAGATGAAGCACTAACAGGAGGCTTTAAAATTTTCATTCTAGTGTCTTTCGTTTGGGAGAAAAATGCAAAGGTACAATACAGTTTTTCCTTGCCGATATCTCTCTTTTGCAAAGAGCTGCGCATTGGAAAATTCAGGGCTATGTCGTGTAGATGATGGCCTAACAGGAGGCTTTAAAATGTTCTTTCTAGTGTCCTTCGTTTGGGAGAAAAATGCAATGGTACAAGACAGCTTTTCCTTGCCAATATCTCTCTTTTGCAAAGAGCTGCGCATTGGAAAATTCAGGGCTATGTCGTGTAGATGATGGCCTAACAGGAGGCTTTAAAATTTTCTTTCTAGTGTCCTTCGTTTGGGAGAAAAATGCAAAGGTACAAGACAGCTTTTCCTTGCCAATATCTCTCTTTTGCAAAGAGCTACGCATTGGAAAATTCAGGGCTATGTCGTGTAGATGATGGCCTAACAGGAGGCTTTAAAATTTTCTTTCTAGTGTCCTTCTTTTGGGAGAAAAATGCAATGGTACAAGACAGCTTTTCCTTGCCAAGAGCTGCGCATTGGAAAATTCAGGGCTATGTCGTGTAGATGATGGCCTAACAGGAGGCTTTAAAATTTTCTTTCTAGTGTCCTTCGTTTGGGAGAAAAATGCAAAGGTACAAGACAGCTTTTCCTTGCCAATATCTCTCTTTTGCAAAGAGCTACGGATTGGAAAATTCAGGGCTATGTCGTGTAGATGATGGCCTAACAGGAGGCTTTAAAATTTTCTTTCTAGTGTCCTTCGTTTGGGAGAAAAATGCAAAGGTACAAGACAGCTTTTCCTTGCCAATATCTCTCTTTTGCAAAGAGCTACGCATTGGAAAATTCAGGGCTATGTCGTGTAGATGATGGCCTAACAGGAGGCTTTAAAATTTTCTTTCTAGTGTCCTTCGTTTGGGAGAAAAATGCAAAGGTACAAGACAGCTTTTCCTTGCCAATATCTCTCTTTTGCAAAGAGCTACGCATTGGAAAATTCAGGGCTATGTCGTGTAGATGATGGCCTAACAGGAGGCTTTAAAATTTTCTTTCTAGTGACCTTCGTTTGGGAGAAAAATGCAAAGGTACAAGACAGCTTTTCCTTGCCAATATCTCTCTTTTGCAAAGAGCTGCGCATTGGAAAATTCAGGGCTATGTCGTGTAGATGATGGCCTAACAGGAGGCTTTAAAATGTTCTTTCTAGTGTCCTTCGTTTGGGAGAAAAATGCAATGGTACAAGACAGCTTTTCCTTGCCAATATCTCTCTTTTGCAAAGAGCTGCGCATTGGAAAATTCAGGGCTATGTCGTGTAGATGATGGCCTAACAGGAGGCTTTAAAATTTTCTTTCTAGTGTCCTTCGTTTGGGAGAAAAATGCAAAGGTACAAGACAGCTTTTCCTTGCCAATATCTCTCTTTTGCAAAGAGCTACTCATTGGAAAATTCAGGGCTATGTCGTGTAGATGATGGCCTAACAGGAGGCTTTAAAATTTTCTTTCTAGTGCCCTTCGTTTGGGAGAAAAATGCAAAGGTACAAGACAGCTTTTCCTTGCCAATATCTCTCTTTTGCAAAGAGCTGCGCATTAAAAAATTCAGGGCTATGTCGTGTAGATGATGGCCTAACAGGAGGCTTTAAAATTTTCTTTCTAGTGCCCTTCGTTTGGGAGAAAAATGCAATGGTACAAGACAGCTTTTCCTTGCCAATATCTCTCTTTTGCAAAGAGCTGCGCATTGGAAAATTCAGGGCTATGTCGTGTAGATGATGGCCTAACAGGAGGCTTTAAAATGTTCTTTCTAGTGTCCTTCGTTTGGGAGAAAAATGCAATGGTACAAGACAGCTTTTCCTTGCCAATATCTCTCTTTTGCAAAGAGCTGCGCATTGGAAAATTCAGGGCTATGTCGTGTAGATGATGGCCTAAAAGGAGGCTTTAAAATTTTCTTTCTAGTGTCCTTCGTTTGGGAGAAAAATGCAATGGTACAAGACAGCTTTTCCTTGCCAATATCTCTCTTTTGCAAAGAGCTGCGCATTGGAAAATTCAGGGCTATGTCGTGTAGATGATGGCCTAACAGGAGGCTTTAAAATTTTCTTTCTAGTGTCCTTCGTTTGGGAGAAAAATGCAAAGGTACAAGACAGCTTTTCCTTGCCAATATCTCTATTTTGCAAACAGCTACGCATTGGAAAATTCAGGGCTATGTCGTGTAGATGATGGCCTAACAGGAGGCTTTAAAATGTTCTTTCTAGTGTCCTTCGTTTGGGAAAAAAATGCAATGGTACAAGACAGCTTTTCCTTGCCAATATCTCTCTTTTGCAAAGAGCTGCGCATTGGAAAATTCAGGGCTATGTCGTGTAGATGATGGCCTAACAGGAGGCTTTAAAATTTTCTTTCTAGTGTCCTTCGTTTGGGAGAAAAATGCAAAGGTACAAGACAGCTTTTCCTTGCCAATATCTCTCTTTTGCAAAGAGCTGCGCATTGGAAAATTCAGGGCTATGTCGTGTAGATGATGGCCTAACAGGAGGCTTTAAAATTTTCTTTCTAGTGTCCTTCGTTTGGGAGAAAAATGCAAAGGTACAAGACAGCTTTTCCTTGCCAATATCTCTCTTATGCAAAGAGCTACACATTGGAAAATTCAGGGCTATGTCGTGTAGATGATGGCCTAACAGGAGGCTTTAAAATTTTCTTTCTAGTGACCTTCGTTTGGGAGAAAAATGCAAAGGTACAAGACAGCTTTTCCTTGCCAATATCTCTCTTTTGCAAAGAGCTGCGCATTGGAAAATTCAGGGCTATGTCGTGTAGATGATGGCCTAACAGGAGGCTTTAAAATGTTCTTTCTAGTGTCCTTCGTTTGGGAGAAAAATGCAATGGTACAAGACAGCTTTTCCTTGCCAATATCTCTCTTTTGCAAAGAGCTGCGCATTGGAGAATTCAGGGCTATGTCGTGTAGATGATGGCCTAACAGGAGGCTTTAAAATTTTCTTTCTAGTGTCCTTCGTTTGGGAGAAAAATGCAAAGGTACAAGACAGCTTTTCCTTGCCAATATCTCTCTTATGCAAAGAGCTACACATTGGAAAATTCAGGGCTATGTCGTGTAGATGATGGCCTAACAGGAGGCTTTAAAATTTTCTTTCTAGTGACCTTCGTTTGGGAGAAAAATGCAAAGGTACAAGACAGCTTTTCCTTGCCAATATCTCTCTTTTGCAAAGAGCTGCGCATTGGAAAATTCAGGGCTATGTCGTGTAGATGATGGCCTAACAGGAGGCTTTAAAATGTTCTTTCTAGTGTCCTTCGTTTGGGAGAAAAATGCAATGGTACAAGACAGCTTTTCCTTGCCAATATCTCTCTTTTGCAAAGAGCTGCGCATTGGAGAATTCAGGGCTATGTCGTGTAGATGATGGCCTAACAGGAGGCTTTAAAATTTTCTTTCTAGTGTCCTTCGTTTGGGAGAAAAATGCAATGGTACAAGACAGCTTTTCCTTGCCAAGAGCTGCGCATTGGAAAATTCAGGGCTATGTCGTGTAGATGATGGCCTAACAGGAGGCTTTAAAATTTTCTTTCTAGTGACCTTCGTTTGGGAGAAAAATGCAAAGGTACAAGACAGCTTTTCCTTGCCAATATCTCTCTTTTGCAAAGAGCTGCGCAATGGAAAATTCAGGGCTATGTCGTGTAGATGATGGCCTAACAGGAGGCTTTAAAATGTTCTTTCTAGTGTCCTTCGTTTGGGAGAAAAATGCAATGGTACAAGACAGCTTTTCCTTGCCAATATCTCTCTTTTGCAAAGAGCTGCGCATTGGAAAATTCAGGGCTATGTCGTGTAGATGATGGCCTAACAGGAGGCTTTAAAATTTTCTTTCTAGTGTCCTTCGTTTGGGAGAAAAATGCAATGGTACAAGACAGCTTTTCCTTGCCAATATCTCTCTTTTGCAAAGAGCTGCGCATTGGAAAATTCAGGGCTATGTCGTGTAGATAATGGCCTAACAGGAGGCTTTAAAATTTTCTTTCTAGTGTCCTTCGTTTGGGAGAAAAATGCAAAGGTACAAGACAGCTTTTCCTTGCCAATATCTCTCTTTTGCAAAGAGCTACTCATTGGAAAATTCAGGGCTATGTCGTGTAGATGATGGCCTAACAGGAGGCTTTAAAATTTTCTTTCTAGTGCCCTTCGTTTGGGAGAAAAATGCAAAGGTACAAGACAGCTTTTCCTTGCCAATATCTCTCTTTTGCAAAGAGCAAGGCATTGGAAAATTCAGGGCTATAATGTGTAGATGAAGCACTAACAGGAGGCTTTAAAATTTTCATTCTAGTGTCCTTCGTTTGGGAGAAAAATGCAAAGGTACAATACAGCTTTTCCTTGCCGATATCTCTCTTTTGCAAAGAGATAGGCATTGGAAAATTCAGGGCTATAACGTGTAGATGAAGCACTAATAGGAGGCTTTAAAATTTTCATTCTAGTGTCCTTCGTTTGGGAGAAAAATGCAAAGGTTCAATACAGCTTTTCCTTGCCGATATCTCTTTTTTGCAAAGAGCTAGGCATTGGAAAATTCAGGGCTATAACGTGTAGATGAAGCACTAACAGGAGGCTTTAAAATTTTCATTCTAGTGTCTTTCGTTTGGGAGAAAAATGCAAAGGTACAATACAGTTTTTCCTTGCCGATATCTCTCTTTTGCAAAGAGCTGCGCATTGGAAAATTCAGGGCTATGTCGTGTAGATGATGGCCTAACAGGAGGCTTTAAAATGTTCTTTCTAGTGTCCTTCGTTTGGGAGAAAAATGCAATGGTACAAGACCGCTTTTCCTTGCCAATATCTCTCTTTTGCAAAGAGCTGCGCATTGGAAAATTCAGGGCTATGTCGTGTAGATGATGGCCTAACAGGAGGCTTTAAAATTTTCTTTCTAGTGTCCTTCGTTTGGGAGAAAAATGCAAAGGTACAAGACAGCTTTTCCTTGCCAATATCTCTCTTTTGCAAAGAGCTACGCATTGGAAAATTCAGGGCTATGTCGTGTAGATGATGGCCTAACAGGAGGCTTTAAAATTTTCTTTCTAGTGTCCTTCGTTTGGGAGAAAAATGCAATGGTACAAGACAGCTTTTCCTTGCCAAGAGCTGCGCATTGGAAAATTCAGGGCTATGTCGTGTAGATGATGGCCTAACAGGAGGCTTTAAAATTTTCTTTCTAGTGTCCTTCGTTTGGGAGAAAAATGCAAAGGTACAAGACAGCTTTTCCTTGCCAATATCTCTCTTTTGCAAAGAGCTACGGATTGGAAAATTCAGGGCTATGTCGTGTAGATGATGGCCTAACAGGAGGCTTTAAAATTTTCTTTCTAGTGTCCTTCGTTTGGGAGAAAAATGCAAAGGTACAAGACAGCTTTTCCTTGCCAATATCTCTCTTTTGCAAAGAGCTACGCATTGGAAAATTCAGGGCTATGTCGTGTAGATGATGGCCTAACAGGAGGCTTTATAATTTTCTTTCTAGTGTCCTTCGTTTGGGAGAAAAATGCAAAGGTACAAGACAGCTTTTCCTTGCCAATATCTCTCTTTTGCAAAGAGCTACGCATTGGAAAATTCAGGGCTATGTCGTGTAGATGATGGCCTAACAGGAGGCTTTATAATTTTCTTTCTAGTGTCCTTCGTTTGGGAGAAAAATGCAAAGGTACAAGACAGCTTTTCCTTGCCAATATCTCTCTTTTGCAAAGAGCTACGCATTGGAAAATTCAGGGCTATGTCGTGTAGATGATGGCCTAACAGGAGGCTTTAAAATTTTCTTTCTAGTGACCTTCGTTTGGGAGAAAAATGCAAAGGTACAAGACAGCTTTTCCTTGCCAATATCTCTCTTTTGCAAAGAGCTGCGCATTGGAAAATTCAGGGCTATGTCGTGTAGATGATGGCCTAACAGGAGGCTTTAAAATGTTCTTTCTAGTGTCCTTCGTTTGGGAGAAAAATGCAATGGTACAAGACAGCTTTTCCTTGCCAATATCTCTCTTTTGCAAAGAGCTGCGCATTGGAAAATTCAGGGCTATGTCGTGTAGATGATGGCCTAACAGGAGGCTTTAAAATTTTCTTTCTAGTGTCCTTCGTTTGGGAGAAAAATGCAAAGGTACAAGACAGCTTTTCCTTGCCAATATCTCTCTTTTGCAAAGAGCTACTCATTGGAAAATTCAGGGCTGTGTCGTGTAGATGATGGCCTAACAGGAGGCTTTAAAATTTTCTTTCTAGTGCCCTTCGTTTGGGAGAAAAATGCAAAGGTACAAGACAGCTTTTCCTTGCCAATATCTCTCTTTTGCAAAGAGCTGCGCATTAAAAAATTCAGGGCTATGTCGTGTAGATGATGGCCTAACAGGAGGCTTTAAAATTTTCTTTCTAGTGCCCTTCGTTTGGGAGAAAAATGCAATGGTACAAGACAGCTTTTCCTTGCCAATATCTCTCTTTTGCAAAGAGCTGCGCATTGGAAAATTCAGGGCTATGTCGTGTAGATGATGGCCTAACAGGAGGCTTTAAAATTTTCTTTCTAGTGTCCTTCGTTTGGGAGAAAAATGCAAAGGTACAAGACAGCTTTTCCTTGCCAATATCTCTCTTTTGCAAAGAGCTACGCATTGGAAAATTCAGGGCTATGTCGTGTAGATGATGGCCTAACAGGAGGCTTTAAAATTTTCTTTCTAGTGCCCTTCGTTTGGGAGAAAAATGCAAAGGTACAAGACAGCTTTTCCTTGCCAATATCTCTCTTTTGCAAAGAGCTAGGCATTGGAAAATTCAGGGCTATAATGTGTAGATGAAGCACTAACAGGAGGCTTTAAAATTTTCATTCTAGTGTCCTTCGTTTGGGAGAAAAATGCAAAGGTACAATACAGCTTTTCCTTGCCGATATCTCTCTTTTGCAAAGAGATAGGCATTGGAAAATTCAGGGCTATAACGTGTAGATGAAGCACTAATAGGAGGCTTTAAAATTTTTATTCTAGTGTCCTTCGTTTGGGAGAAAAATGCAAAGGTTCAATACAGCTTTTCCTTGCCGATATCTCTCTTTTGCAAAGAGCTAGGCATTGGAAAATTCAGGGCTATAACGTGTAGATGAAGCACTAACAGGAGGCTTTCAAATTTTCATTCTAGTGTCTTTCGTTTGGGAGAAAAATGCAAAGGTACAATACAGTTTTTCCTTGCCGATATCTCTCTTTTGCAAAGAGCTGCGCATTGGAAAATTCAGGGCTATGTCGTGTAGATGATGGCCTAACAGGAGGCTTTAAAATGTTCTTTCTAGTGTCCTTCGTTTGGGAGAAAAATGCAATGGTACAAGACAGCTTTTCCTTGCCAATATCTCTCTTTTGCAAAGAGCTGCGCATTGGAAAATTCAGGGCTATGTCGTGTAGATGATGGCCTAACAGGAGGCTTTAAAATTTTCTTTCTAGTGTCCTTCGTTTGGGAGAAAAATGCAAAGGTACAAGACAGCTTTTCCTTGCCAATATCTCTCTTTTGCAAAGAGCTACGCATTGGAAAATTCAGGGCTATGTCGTGTAGATGATGGCCTAACAGGAGGCTTTAAAATTTTCTTTCTAGTGTCCTTCGTTTGGGAGAAAAATGCAATGGTACAAGACAGCTTTTCCTTGCCAAGAGCTGCGCATTGGAAAATTCAGGGCTATGTCGTGTAGATGATGGCCTAACAGGAGGCTTTAAAATTTTCTTTCTAGTGTCCTTCGTTTGGGAGAAAAATGCAAAGGTACAAGACAGCTTTTCCTTGCCAATATCTCTCTTTTGCAAAGAGCTATGGATTGGAAAATTCAGGGCTATGTCGTGTAGATGATGGCCTAACAGGAGGCTTTAAAATTTTCTTTCTAGTGTCCTTCGTTTGGGAGAAAAATGCAAAGGTACAAGACAGCTTTTCCTTGCCAATATCTCTCTTTTGCAAAGAGCTAGGCATTGGAAAATTCAGGGCTATAACGTGTAGATGAAGCACTAACAGGAGGCTTTAAAATTTTCATTCTAGTGTCTTTCGTTTGGGAGAAAAATGCAAAGGTACAATACAGTTTTTCCTTGCCGATATATCTCTTTTGCAAAGAGCTGCGCATTGGAAAATTCAGGGCTATGTCGTGTAGATGATGGCCTAACAGGAGGCTTTAAAATGTTCTTTCTAGTGTCCTTCGTTTGGGAGAAAAATGCAATGGTACAAGACAGCTTTTCCTTGCCAATATCTCTCTTTTGCAAAGAGCTGCGCATTGGAAAATTCAGGGCTATGTCGTGTAGATGATGGCCTAACAGGAGGCTTTAAAATTTTCTTTCTAGTGTCCTTCGTTTGGGAGAAAAATGCAAAGGTACAAGACAGCTTTTCCTTGCCAATATCTCTCTTTTGCAAAGAGCTACGCATTGGAAAATTCAGGGCTATGTCGTGTAGATGATGGCCTAACAGGAGGCTTTAAAATTTTCTTTCTAGTGTCCTTCGTTTGGGAGAAAAATGCAATGGTACAAGACAGCTTTTCCTTGCCAAGAGCTACGCATTGGAAAATTCAGGGCTATGTCGTGTAGATGATGGCCTAACAGGAGGCTTTAAAATTTTCTTTCTAGTGTCCTTCGTTTGGGAGAAAAATGCAAAGGTACAAGACAGCTTTTCCTTGCCAATATCTCTCTTTTGCAAAGAGCTACGGATTGGAAAATTCAGGGCTATGTCGTGTAGATGATGGCCTAACAGGAGGCTTTAAAATTTTCTTTCTAGTGTCCTTCGTTTGGGAGAAAAATGCAAAGGTACAAGACAGCTTTTCCTTGCCAATATCTCTCTTTTGCAAAGAGCTGCGCATTGGAAAATTCAGGGCTATGTCGTGTAGATGATGGCCTAACAGGAGGCTTTAAAATTTTCTTTCTAGTGTCCTTCGTTTGGGAGAAAAATGCAAAGGTACAAGACAGCTTTTCCTTGCCAATATCTCTCTTTTGCAAAGAGCTACGCATTGGAAAATTCAGGGCTATGTCGTGTAGATGATGGCCTAACAGGAGGCTTTAAAATTTTCTTTCTAGTGTCCTTCGTTTGGGAGAAAAATGCAATGGTACAAGACAGCTTTTCCTTGCCAAGAGCTGCGCATTGGAAAATTCAGGGCTATGTCGTGTAGATGATGGCCTAACAGGAGGCTTTAAAATTTTCTTTCTAGTGTCCTTCGTTTGGGAGAAAAATGCAAAGGTACAAGACAGCTTTTCCTTGCCAATATCTCTCTTTTGCAAAGAGCTACGGATTGGAAAATTCAGGGCTATGTCGTGTAGATGATGGCCTAACAGGAGGCTTTAAAATTTTCTTTCTAGTGTCCTTCGTTTGGGAGAAAAATGCAAAGGTACAAGACAGCTTTTCCTTGCCAATATCTCTCTTTTGCAAAGAGCTACGCATTGGAAAATTCAGGGCTATGTCGTGTAGATGATGGCCTAACAGGAGGCTTTATAATTTTCTTTCTAGTGTCCTTCGTTTGGGAGAAAAATGCAAAGGTACAAGACAGCTTTTCCTTGCCAATATCTCTCTTTTGCAAAGAGCTACGCATTGGAAAATTCAGGGCTATGTCGTGTAGATGATGGCCTAACAGGAGGCTTTATAATTTTCTTTCTAGTGTCCTTCGTTTGGGAGAAAAATGCAAAGGTACAAGACAGCTTTTCCTTGCCAATATCTCTCTTTTGCAAAGAGCTACGCATTGGAAAATTCAGGGCTATGTCGTGTAGATGATGGCCTAACAGGAGGCTTTAAAATTTTCTTTCTAGTGACCTTCGTTTGGGAGAAAAATGCAAAGGTACAAGACAGCTTTTCCTTGCCAATATCTCTCTTTTGCAAAGAGCTGCGCATTGGAAAATTCAGGGCTATGTCGTGTAGATGATGGCCTAACAGGAGGCTTTAAAATGTTCTTTCTAGTGTCCTTCGTTTGGGAGAAAAATGCAATGGTACAAGACAGCTTTTCCTTGCCAATATCTCTCTTTTGCAAAGAGCTGCGCATTGGAAAATTCAGGGCTATGTCGTGTAGATGATGGCCTAACAGGAGGCTTTAAAATTTTCTTTCTAGTGTCCTTCGTTTGGGAGAAAAATGCAAAGGTACAAGACAGCTTTTCCTTGCCAATATCTCTCTTTTGCAAAGAGCTACTCATTGGAAAATTCAGGGCTGTGTCGTGTAGATGATGGCCTAACAGGAGGCTTTAAAATTTTCTTTCTAGTGCCCTTCGTTTGGGAGAAAAATGCAAAGGTACAAGACAGCTTTTCCTTGCCAATATCTCTCTTTTGCAAAGAGCTGCGCATTAAAAAATTCAGGGCTATGTCGTGTAGATGATGGCCTAACAGGAGGCTTTAAAATTTTCTTTCTAGTGCCCTTCGTTTGGGAGAAAAATGCAATGGTACAAGACAGCTTTTCCTTGCCAATATCTCTCTTTTGCAAAGAGCTGCGCATTGGAAAATTCAGGGCTATGTCGTGTAGATGATGGCCTAACAGGAGGCTTTAAAATTTTCTTTCTAGTGTCCTTCGTTTGGGAGAAAAATGCAAAGGTACAAGACAGCTTTTCCTTGCCAATATCTCTCTTTTGCAAAGAGCTACGCATTGGAAAATTCAGGGCTATGTCGTGTAGATGATGGCCTAACAGGAGGCTTTAAAATTTTCTTTCTAGTGCCCTTCGTTTGGGAGAAAAATGCAAAGGTACAAGACAGCTTTTCCTTGCCAATATCTCTCTTTTGCAAAGAGCTAGGCATTGGAAAATTCAGGGCTATAATGTGTAGATGAAGCACTAACAGGAGGCTTTAAAATTTTCATTCTAGTGTCCTTCGTTTGGGAGAAAAATGCAAAGGTACAATACAGCTTTTCCTTGCCGATATCTCTCTTTTGCAAAGAGATAGGCATTGGAAAATTCAGGGCTATAACGTGTAGATGAAGCACTAATAGGAGGCTTTAAAATTTTCATTCTAGTGTCCTTCGTTTGGGAGAAAAATGCAAAGGTTCAATACAGCTTTTCCTTGCCGATATCTCTCTTTTGCAAAGAGCTAGGCATTGGAAAATTCAGGGCTATAACGTGTAGATGAAGCACTAACAGGAGGCTTTCAAATTTTCATTCTAGTGTCTTTCGTTTGGGAGAAAAATGCAAAGGTACAATACAGTTTTTCCTTGCCGATATCTCTCTTTTGCAAAGAGCTGCGCATTGGAAAATTCAGGGCTATGTCGTGTAGATGATGGCCTAACAGGAGGCTTTAAAATGTTCTTTCTAGTGTCCTTCGTTTGGGAGAAAAATGCAATGGTACAAGACAGCTTTTCCTTGCCAATATCTCTCTTTTGCAAAGAGCTGCGCATTGGAAAATTCAGGGCTATGTCGTGTAGATGATGGCCTAACAGGAGGCTTTAAAATTTTCTTTCTAGTGTCCTTCGTTTGGGAGAAAAATGCAAAGGTACAAGACAGCTTTTCCTTGCCAATATCTCTCTTTTGCAAAGAGCTACGCATTGGAAAATTCAGGGCTATGTCGTGTAGATGATGGCCTAACAGGAGGCTTTAAAATTTTCTTTCTAGTGTCCTTCGTTTGGGAGAAAAATGCAATGGTACAAGACAGCTTTTCCTTGCCAAGAGCTGCGCATTGGAAAATTCAGGGCTATGTCGTGTAGATGATGGCCTAACAGGAGGCTTTAAAATTTTCTTTCTAGTGTCCTTCGTTTGGGAGAAAAATGCAAAGGTACAAGACAGCTTTTCCTTGCCAATATCTCTCTTTTGCAAAGAGCTATGGATTGGAAAATTCAGGGCTATGTCGTGTAGATGATGGCCTAACAGGAGGCTTTAAAATTTTCTTTCTAGTGTCCTTCGTTTGGGAGAAAAATGCAAAGGTACAAGACAGCTTTTCCTTGCCAATATCTCTCTTTTGCAAAGAGCTAGGCATTGGAAAATTCAGGGCTATAACGTGTAGATGAAGCACTAACAGGAGGCTTTAAAATTTTCATTCTAGTGTCTTTCGTTTGGGAGAAAAATGCAAAGGTACAATACAGTTTTTCCTTGCCGATATCTCTCTTTTGCAAAGAGCTGCGCATTGGAAAATTCAGGGCTATGTCGTGTAGATGATGGCCTAACAGGAGGCTTTAAAATGTTCTTTCTAGTGTCCTTCGTTTGGGAGAAAAATGCAATGGTACAAGACAGCTTTTCCTTGCCAATATCTCTCTTTTGCAAAGAGCTGCGCATTGGAAAATTCAGGGCTATGTCGTGTAGATGATGGCCTAACAGGAGGCTTTAAAATTTTCTTTCTAGTGTCCTTCGTTTGGGAGAAAAATGCAAAGGTACAAGACAGCTTTTCCTTGCCAATATCTCTCTTTTGCAAAGAGCTACGCATTGGAAAATTCAGGGCTATGTCGTGTAGATGATGGCCTAACAGGAGGCTTTAAAATTTTCTTTCTAGTGTCCTTCGTTTGGGAGAAAAATGCAATGGTACAAGACAGCTTTTCCTTGCCAAGAGCTGCGCATTGGAAAATTCAGGGCTATGTCGTGTAGATGATGGCCTAACAGGAGGCTTTAAAATTTTCTTTCTAGTGTCCTTCGTTTGGGAGAAAAATGCAAAGGTACAAGACAGCTTTTCCTTGCCAATATCTCTCTTTTGCAAAGAGCTACGGATTGGAAAATTCAGGGCTATGTCGTGTAGATGATGGCCTAACAGGAGGCTTTAAAATTTTCTTTCTAGTGTCCTTCGTTTGGGAGAAAAATGCAAAGGTACAAGACAGCTTTTCCTTGCCAATATCTCTCTTTTGCAAAGAGCTACGCATTGGAAAATTCAGGGCTATGTCGTGTAGATGATGGCCTAACAGGAGGCTTTAAAATTTTCTTTCTAGTGTCCTTCGTTTGGGAGAAAAATGCAAAGGTACAAGACAGCTTTTCCTTGCCAATATCTCTCTTTTGCAAAGAGCTACGCATTGGAAAATTCAGGGCTATGTCGTGTAGATGATGGCCTAACAGGAGGCTTTAAAATTTTCTTTCTAGTGACCTTCGTTTGGGAGAAAAATGCAAAGGTACAAGACAGCTTTTCCTTGCCAATATCTCTATTTTGCAAAGAGCTGCGCATTGGAAAATTCAGGGCTATGTCGTGTAGATGATGGCCTAACAGGAGGCTTTAAAATGTTCTTTCTAGTGTCCTTCGTTTGGGAGAAAAATGCAATGGTACAAGACAGCTTTTCCTTGCCAATATCTCTCTTTTGCAAAGAGCTGCGCATTGGAAAATTCAGGGCTATGTCGTGTAGATGATGGCCTAACAGGAGGCTTTAAAATTTTCTTTCTAGTGTCCTTCGTTTGGGAGAAAAATGCAAAGGTACAAGACAGCTTTTCCTTGCCAATATCTCTCTTTTGCAAAGAGCTACTCATTGGAAAATTCAGGGCTATGTCGTGTAGATGATGGCCTAACAGGAGGCTTTAAAATTTTCTTTCTAGTGCCCTTCGTTTGGGAGAAAAATGCAAAGGTACAAGACAGCTTTTCCTTGCCAATATCTCTCTTTTGCAAAGAGCTGCGCATTAAAAAATTCAGGGCTATGTCGTGTAGATGATGGCCTAACAGGAGGCTTTAAAATTTTCTTTCTAGTGCCCTTCGTTTGGGAGAAAAATGCAATGGTACAAGACAGCTTTTCCTTGCCAATATCTCTCTTTTGCAAAGAGCTGCGCATTGGAA
The DNA here is from genome assembly GCF_028390025.1 of Pseudophryne corroboree. Lineage (NCBI taxonomy): Eukaryota > Metazoa > Chordata > Amphibia > Anura > Myobatrachidae > Pseudophryne > Pseudophryne corroboree. The sequence goes on from NW_026968345.1 coordinate 19,219, forward strand.
AATTCAGGGCTATGTCGTGTAGATGATGGCCTAACAGGAGGCTTTAAAATGTTCTTTCTAGTGTCCTTCGTTTGGGAGAAAAATGCAATGGTACAAGACAGCTTTTCCTTGCCAATATCTCTCTTTTGCAAAGAGCTGCGCATTGGAAAATTCAGGGCTATGTCGTGTAGATGATGGCCTAAAAGGAGGCTTTAAAATTTTCTTTCTAGTGTCCTTCGTTTGGGAGAAAAATGCAATGGTACAAGACAGCTTTTCCTTGCCAATATCTCTCTTTTGCAAAGAGCTGCGCATTGGAAAATTCAGGGCTATGTCGTGTAGATGATGGCCTAACAGGAGGCTTTAAAATTTTCTTTCTAGTGTCCTTCGTTTGGGAGAAAAATGCAAAGGTACAAGACAGGTTTTCCTTGCCAATATCTCTATTTTGCAAAGAGCTACGCATTGGAAAATTCAGGGCTATGTCGTGTAGATGATGGCCTAACAGGAGGCTTTAAAATTTTCTTTCTAGTGACCTTCGTTTGGGAGAAAAATGCAAAGGTACAAGACAGCTTTTCCTTGCCAATATCTCTCTTTTGCAAAGAGCTGCGCATTGGAAAATTCAGGGCTATGTCGTGTAGATGATGGCCTAACAGGAGGCTTTAAAATGTTCTTTCTAGTGTCCTTCGTTTGGGAAAAAAATGCAATGGTACAAGACAGCTTTTCCTTGCCAATATCTCTCTTTTGCAAAGAGCTGCGCATTGGAAAATTCAGGGCTATGTCGTGTAGATGATGGCCTAACAGGAGGCTTTAAAATTTTCTTTCTAGTGTCCTTCGTTTGGGAGAAAAATGCAAAGGTACAAGACAGCTTTTCCTTGCCAATATCTCTCTTTTGCAAAGAGCTGCGCATTGGAAAATTCAGGGCTATGTCGTGTAGATGATGGCCTAACAGGAGGCTTTAAAATTTTCTTTCTAGTGTCCTTCGTTTGGGAGAAAAATGCAAAGGTACAAGACAGCTTTTCCTTGCCAATATCTCTCTTATGCAAAGAGCTACGCATTGGAAAATTCAGGGCTATGTCGTGTAGATGATGGCCTAACAGGAGGCTTTAAAATTTTCTTTCTAGTGACCTTCGTTTGGGAGAAAAATGCAAAGGTACAAGACAGCTTTTCCTTGCCAATATCTCTCTTTTGCAAAGAGCTGCGCATTGGAAAATTCAGGGCTATGTCGTGTAGATGATGGCCTAACAGGAGGCTTTAAAATGTTCTTTCTAGTGTCCTTCGTTTGGGAGAAAAATGCAATGGTACAAGACAGCTTTTCCTTGCCAATATCTCTCTTTTGCAAAGAGCTGCGCATTGGAAAATTCAGGGCTATGTCGTGTAGATGATGGCCTAACAGGAGGCTTTAAAATTTTCTTTCTAGTGTCCTTCGTTTGGGAGAAAAATGCAAAGGTACAAGACAGCTTTTCCTTGCCAATATCTCTCTTTTGCAAAGATCTACGCATTGGAAAATTCAGGGCTATGTCGTGTAGATGATGGCCTAACAGGAGGCTTTAAAATTTTCTTTCTAGTGTCCTTCGTTTGGGAGAAAAATGCAATGGTACAAGACAGCTTTTCCTTGCCAAGAGCTGCGCATTGGAAAATTCAGGGCTATGTCGTGTAGATGATGGCCTAACAGGAGGCTTTAAAATTTTCTTTCTAGTGACCTTCGTTTGGGAGAAAAATGCAAAGGTACAAGACAGCTTTTCCTTGCCAATATCTCTCTTTTGCAAAGAGCTGCGCAATGGAAAATTCAGGGCTATGTCGTGTAGATGATGGCCTAACAGGAGGCTTTAAAATGTTCTTTCTAGTGTCCTTCGTTTGGGAGAAAAATGCAATGGTACAAGACAGCTTTTCCTTGCCAATATCTCTCTTTTGCAAAGAGCTGCGCATTGGAAAATTCAGGGCTATGTCGTGTAGATGATGGCCTAACAGGAGGCTTTAAAATTTTCTTTCTAGTGTCCTTCGTTTGGGAGAAAAATGCAATGGTACAAGACAGCTTTTCCTTGCCAATATCTCTCTTTTGCAAAGAGCTGCGCATTGGAAAATTCAGGGCTATGTCGTGTAGATAATGGCCTAACAGGAGGCTTTAAAATTTTCTTTCTAGTGTCCTTCGTTTGGGAGAAAAATGCAAAGGTACAAGACAGCTTTTCCTTGCCAATATCTCTCTTTTGCAAAGAGCTACTCATTGGAAAATTCAGGGCTATGTCGTGTAGATGATGGCCTAACAGGAGGCTTTAAAATTTTCTTTCTAGTGCCCTTCGTTTGGGAGAAAAATGCAAAGGTACAAGACAGCTTTTCCTTGCCAATATCTCTCTTTTGCAAAGAGCAAGGCATTGGAAAATTCAGGGCTATAATGTGTAGATGAAGCACTAACAGGAGGCTTTAAAATTTTCATTCTAGTGTCCTTCGTTTGGGAGAAAAATGCAAAGGTACAATACAGCTTTTCCTTGCCGATATCTCTCTTTTGCAAAGAGATAGGCATTGGAAAATTCAGGGCTATAACGTGTAGATGAAGCACTAATAGGAGGCTTTAAAATTTTCATTCTAGTGTCCTTCGTTTGGGAGAAAAATGCAAAGGTTCAATACAGCTTTTCCTTGCCGATATCTCTTTTTTGCAAAGAGCTAGGCATTGGAAAATTCAGGGCTATAACGTGTAGATGAAGCACTAACAGGAGGCTTTAAAATTTTCATTCTAGTGTCTTTCGTTTGGGAGAAAAATGCAAAGGTACAATACAGTTTTTCCTTGCCGATATCTCTCTTTTGCAAAGAGCTGCGCATTGGAAAATTCAGGGCTATGTCGTGTAGATGATGGCCTAACAGGAGGCTTTAAAATGTTCTTTCTAGTGTCCTTCGTTTGGGAGAAAAATGCAATGGTACAAGACAGCTTTTCCTTGCCAATATCTCTCTTTTGCAAAGAGCTGCGCATTGGAAAATTCAGGGCTATGTCGTGTAGATGATGGCCTAACAGGAGGCTTTAAAAATTTTCTTTCTAGTGTCCTTCGTTTGGGAGAAAAATGCAAAGGTACAAGACAGCTTTTCCTTGCCAATATCTCTCTTTTGCAAAGAGCTACGCATTGGAAAATTCAGGGCTATGTCGTGTAGATGATGGCCTAACAGGAGGCTTTAAAATTTTCTTTCTAGTGTCCTTCGTTTGGGAGAAAAATGCAATGGTACAAGACAGCTTTTCCTTGCCAAGAGCTGCGCATTGGAAAATTCAGGGCTATGTCGTGTAGATGATGGCCTAACAGGAGGCTTTAAAATTTTCTTTCTAGTGTCCTTCGTTTGGGAGAAAAATGCAAAGGTACAAGACAGCTTTTCCTTGCCAATATCTCTCTTTTGCAAAGAGCTACGGATTGGAAAATTCAGGGCTATGTCGTGTAGATGATGGCCTAACAGGAGGCTTTAAAATTTTCTTTCTAGTGTCCTTCGTTTGGGAGAAAAATGCAAAGGTACAAGACAGCTTTTCCTTGCCAATATCTCTCTTTTGCAAAGAGCTACGCATTGGAAAATTCAGGGCTATGTCGTGTAGATGATGGCCTAACAGGAGGCTTTAAAATTTTCTTTCTAGTGTCCTTCGTTTGGGAGAAAAATGCAAAGGTACAAGACAGCTTTTCCTTGCCAATATCTCTCTTTTGCAAAGAGCTACGCATTGGAAAATTCAGGGCTATGTCGTGTAGATGATGGCCTAACAGGAGGCTTTAAAATTTTCTTTCTAGTGACCTTCGTTTGGGAGAAAAATGCAAAGGTACAAGACAGCTTTTCCTTGCCAATATCTCTCTTTTGCAAAGAGCTGCGCATTGGAAAATTCAGGGCTATGTCGTGTAGATGATGGCCTAACAGGAGGCTTTAAAATGTTCTTTCTAGTGTCCTTCGTTTGGGAGAAAAATGCAATGGTACAAGACAGCTTTTCCTTGCCAATATCTCTCTTTTGCAAAGAGCTGCGCATTGGAAAATTCAGGGCTATGTCGTGTAGATGATGGCCTAACAGGAGGCTTTAAAATTTTCTTTCTAGTGTCCTTCGTTTGGGAGAAAAATGCAAAGGTACAAGACAGCTTTTCCTTGCCAATATCTCTCTTTTGCAAAGAGCTACTCATTGGAAAATTCAGGGCTGTGTCGTGTAGATGATGGCCTAACAGGAGGCTTTAAAATTTTCTTTCTAGTGCCCTTCGTTTGGGAGAAAAATGCAAAGGTACAAGACAGCTTTTCCTTGCCAATATCTCTCTTTTGCAAAGAGCTGCGCATTAAAAAATTCAGGGCTATGTCGTGTAGATGATGGCCTAACAGGAGGCTTTAAAATTTTCTTTCTAGTGCCCTTCGTTTGGGAGAAAAATGCAATGGTACAAGACAGCTTTTCCTTGCCAATATCTCTCTTTTGCAAAGAGCTGCGCATTGGAAAATTCAGGGCTATGTCGTGTAGATGATGGCCTAACAGGAGGCTTTAAAATTTTCTTTCTAGTGTCCTTCGTTTGGGAGAAAAATGCAAAGGTACAAGACAGCTTTTCCTTGCCAATATCTCTCTTTTGCAAAGAGCTACGCATTGGAAAATTCAGGGCTATGTCGTGTAGATGATGGCCTAACAGGAGGCTTTAAAATTTTCTTTCTAGTGCCCTTCGTTTGGGAGAAAAATGCAAAGGTACAAGACAGCTTTTCCTTGCCAATATCTCTCTTTTGCAAAGAGCTAGGCATTGGAAAATTCAGGGCTATGTCGTGTAGATGATGGCCTAACAGGAGGCTTTAAAATGTTCTTTCTAGTGTCCTTCGTTTGGGAGAAAAATGCAATGGTACAAGACAGCTTTTCCTTGCCAATATCTCTCTTTTGCAAAGAGCTGCGCATTGGAAAATTCAGGGCTATGTCGTGTAGATGATGGCCTAACAGGAGGCTTTAAAATTTTCTTTCTAGTGTCCTTCGTTTGGGAGAAAAATGCAAAGGTACAAGACAGCTTTTCCTTGCCAATATCTCTCTTTTGCAAAGAGCTACTCATTGGAAAATTCAGGGCTGTGTCGTGTAGATGATGGCCTAACAGGAGGCTTTAAAATTTTCTTTCTAGTGCCCTTCGTTTGGGAGAAAAATGCAAAGGTACAAGACAGCTTTTCCTTGCCAATATCTCTCTTTTGCAAAGAGCTGCGCATTAAAAAATTCAGGGCTATGTCGTGTAGATGATGGCCTAACAGGAGGCTATAAAATTTTCTTTCTAGTGCCCTTCGTTTGGGAGAAAAATGCAATGGTACAAGACAGCTTTTCCTTGCCAATATCTCTCTTTTGCAAAGAGCTGCGCATTGGAAAATTCAGGGCTATGTCGTGTAGATGATGGCCTAACAGGAGGCTTTAAAATTTTCTTTCTAGTGTCCTTCGTTTGGGAGAAAAATGCAAAGGTACAAGACAGCTTTTCCTTGCCAATATCTCTCTTTTGCAAAGAGCTACGCATTGGAAAATTCAGGGCTATGTCGTGTAGATGATGGCCTAACAGGAGGCTTTAAAATTTTCTTTCTAGTGCCCTTCGTTTGGGAGAAAAATGCAAAGGTACAAGACAGCTTTTTCTTGCCAATATCTCTCTTTTGCAAAGAGCTAGGCATTGGAAAATTCAGGGCTATAATGTGTAGATGAAGCACTAACAGGAGGCTTTTAAATTTTCATTCTAGTGTCCTTCGTTTGGGAGAAAAATGCAAAGGTACAATACAGCTTTTCCTTGCCGATATCTCTCTTTTGCAAAGAGATAGGCATTGGAAAATTCAGGGCTATAACGTGTAGATGAAGCACTAATAGGAGGCTTTAAAATTTTCATTCTAGTGTCCTTCGTTTGGGAGAAAAATGCAAAGGTTCAATACAGCTTTTCCTTGCCGATATCTCTCTTTTGCAAAGAGCTAGGCATTGGAAAATTCAGGGCTATAACGTGTAGATGAAGCACTAACAGGAGGCTTTAAAATTTTCATTCTAGTGTCTTTCGTTTGGGAGAAAAATGCAAAGGTACAATACAGTTTTTCCTTGCCGATATCTCTCTTTTGCAAAGAGCTGCGCATTGGAAAATTCAGGGCTATGTCGTGTAGATGATGGCCTAACAGGAGGTTTTAAAATGTTCTTTCTAGTGTCCTTCGTTTGGGAGAAAAATGCAATGGTACAAGACAGCTTTTCCTTGCCAATATCTCTCTTTTGCAAAGAGCTGCGCATTGGAAAATTCAGGGCTATGTCGTGTAGATGATGGCCTAACAGGAGGCTTTAAAATTTTCTTTCTAGTGTCCTTCGTTTGGGAGAAAAATGCAAAGGTACAAGATAGCTTTTCCTTGCCAATATCTCTCTTTTGCAAAGAGCTACGCATTGGAAAATTCAGGGCTATGTCGTGTAGATGATGGCCTAACAGGAGGCTTTAAAATTTTCTTTCTAGTGTCCTTCGTTTGGGAGAAAAATGCAATGGTACAAGACAGCTTTTCCTTGCCAAGAGCTGCGCATTGGAAAATTCAGGGCTATGTCGTGTAGATGATGGCCTAACAGGAGGCTTTAAAATTTTCTTTCTAGTGTCCTTCGTTTGGGAGAAAAATGCAAAGGTACAAGACAGCTTTTCCTTGCCAATATCTCTCTTTTGCAAAGAGCTACGGATTGGAAAATTCAGGGCTATGTCGTGTAGATGATGGCCTAACAGGAGGCTTTAAAATTTTCTTTCTAGTGTCCTTCGTTTGGGAGAAAAATGCAAAGGTACAAGACAGCTTTTCCTTGCCAATATCTCTCTTTTGCAAAGAGCTACGCATTGGAAAATTCAGGGCTATGTCGTGTAGATGATGGCCTAACAGGAGGCTTTAAAATTTTCTTTCTAGTGTCCTTCGTTTGGGAGAAAAATGCAAAGGTACAAGACAGCTTTTCCTTGCCAATATCTCTCTTTTGCAAAGAGCTACGCATTGGAAAATTCAGGGCTATGTCGTGTAGATGATAGCCTAACAGGAGGCTTTAAAATTTTCTTTCTAGTGACCTTCGTTTGGGAGAAAAATGCAAAGGTACAAGACAGCTTTTCCTTGCCAATATCTCTCTTTTGCAAAGAGCTGCGCATTGGAAAATTCAGGGCTATGTCGTGTAGATGATGGCCTAACAGGAGGCTTTAAAATGTTCTTTCTAGTGTCCTTCGTTTGGGAGAAAAATGCAATGGTACAAGACAGCTTTTCCTTGCCAATATCTCTCTTTTGCAAAGAGCTGCGCATTGGAAAATTCAGGGCTATGTCGTGTAGATGATGGCCTAACAGGAGGCTTTAAAATTTTCTTTCTAGTGTCCTTCGTTTGGGAGAAAAATGCAAAGGTACAAGACAGCTTTTCCTTGCCAATATCTCTCTTTTGCAAAGAGCTACTCATTGGAAAATTCAGGGCTATGTCGTGTAGATGATGGCCTAACAGGAGGCTTTAAAATTTTCTTTCTAGTGCCCTTCGTTTGGGAGAAAAATGCAAAGGTACAAGACAGCTTTTCCTTGCCAATATCTCTCTTTTGCAAAGAGCTGCGCATTAAAAAATTCAGGGCTATGTCGTGTAGATGATGGCCTAACAGGAGGCTTTAAAATTTTCTTTCTAGTGCCCTTCGTTTGGGAGAAAAATGCAATGGTACAAGACAGCTTTTCCTTGCCAATATCTCTCTTTTGCAAAGAGCTGCGCATTGGAAAATTCAGGGCTATGTCGTGTAGATGATGGCCTAACAGGAGGCTTTAAAATTTTCTTTCTAGTGTCCTTCGTTTGGGAGAAAAATGCAAAGGTACAAGACAGCTTTTCCTTGCCAATATCTCTCTTTTGCAAAGAGCTACGCATTGGAAAATTCAGGGCTATGTCGTGTAGATGATGGCCTAACAGGAGGCTTTAAAATTTTCTTTCTAGTGACCTTCGTTTGGGAGAAAAATGCAAAGGAACAAGACAGCTTTTCCTTGCCAATATCTCTCTTTTGCAAAGAGCTGCGCATTGGAAAATTCAAGGCTATGTCGTGTAGATGATGGCCTAACAGGAGGTTTTAAAATTTTCTTTCTAGTGTCCTTCGTTTGGGAGAAAAATGCAATGGTACAAGACAGCTTTTCCTTGCGAATATCTCTCTTTTGCAAAGAGCTGCGTATTGGAAAATTCAGGGCTATGTCGTGTAGATGATGGCCTAACAGGAGGCTTTAAAATTTTCTTTCTAGTAACCTTCGTTTGGGAGAAAAATGCAAAGGTACAAGACAGCTTTTCCTTGCCAATATCTCTCTTTTGCAAAGAGCTGCGTATTGGAAAATTCAGGGTTATGTCGTGTAGATGATGGCCTAACAGGAGGCTTTAAAATGTTCTTTCTAGTGTCCTTCGTTTGGGAGAAAAATGCAATGGTACAAGACAGCTTTTCCTTGCCAATATCTCTCTTTTGCAAAGAGCTGCGCATTGGAAAATTCAGGGCTATGTCGTGTAGATGATGGCCTAACAGGAGGCTTTAAAATTTTCTTTCTAGTGTCCTTCGTTTGGGAGAAAAATGCAAAGGTACAAGACAGCTTTTCCTTGCCAATATCTCTCTTTTGCAAAGAGCTACGCATTGGAAAATTCAGGGCTATGTCGTGTAGATGATGGCCTAACAGGAGGCTTTAAAATTTTCTTTCTAGTGACCTTCGTTTGGGAGAAAAATGCAATGGTACAAGACAGCTTTTCCTTGCCAATATCTCTCTTTTGCAAAGAGCTGCGCATTGGAAAATTCAGGGCTATGTCGTGTAGATGATGGCCTAACAGGAGGCTTTAAAATTTTCTTTCTAGTGTCCTTCGTTTGGGAGAAAAATGCAAAGGTACAAGACAGCTTTTCCTTGCCAATATCTCTCTTTTGCAAAGAGCTACGCATTGGAAAATTCAGGGCTATGTCGTGTAGATGATGGCCTAACAGGAGGCTTTAAAATTTTCTTTCTAGTGACCTTCGTTTGGGAGAAAAATGCAATGGTACAAGACAGCTTTTCCTTGCCAATATCTCTCTTTTGCAAAGAGCTGCGCATTGGAAAATTCAGGGCTATGTCGTGTAGATGATGGCCTAACAGGAGGCTTTAAAATGTTCTTTCTAGTGTCCTTCGTTTGGGAGAAAAATGCAATGGTACAAGACAGCTTTTCCTTGCCAATATCTCTCTTTTGCAAAGAGCTGCGCATTGGAAAATTCAGGGCTATGTCGTGTAGATGATGGCCTAACAGGAGGCTTTAAAATTTTCTTTCTAGTGTCCTTCGTTTGGGAGAAAAATGCAAAGGTACAAGACAGCTTTTCCTTGCCAATATCTCTCTTTTGCAAAGAGCTACTCATTGGAAAATTCAGGGCTGTGTCGTGTAGATGATGGCCTAACAGGAGGCTTTAAAATTTTCTTTCTAGTGCCCTTCGTTTGGGAGAAAAATGCAAAGGTACAAGACAGCTTTTCCTTGCCAATATCTCTCTTTTGCAAAGAGCTGCGCATTAAAAAATTCAGGGCTATGTCGTGTAGATGATGGCCTAACAGGAGGCTTTAAAATTTTCTTTCTAGTGCCCTTCGTTTGGGAGAAAAATGCAATGGTACAAGACAGCTTTTCCTTGCCAATATCTCTCTTTTGCAAAGAGCTGCGCATTGGAAAATTCAGGGCTATGTCGTGTATATGATGGCCTAACAGGAGGCTTTAAAATTTTCTTTCTAGTGTCCTTCGTTTGGGAGAAAAATGCAAAGGTACAAGACAGCTTTTCCTTGCCAATATCTCTCTTTTGCAAAGAGCTACGCATTGGAAAATTCAGGGCTATGTCGTGTAGATGATGGCCTAACAGGAGGCTTTAAAATTTTCTTTCTAGTGCCCTTCGTTTGGGAGAAAAATGCAAAGGTACAAGACAGCTTTTCCTTGCCAATATCTCTCTTTTGCAAAGAGCTAGGCATTGGAAAATTCAGGGCTATGTCGTGTAGATGATGGCCTAACAGGAGGCTTTAAAATGTTCTTTCTAGTGTCCTTCGTTTGGGAGAAAAATGCAATGGTACAAGACAGCTTTTCCTTGCCAATATCTCTCTTTTGCAAAGAGCTGCGCATTGGAAAATTCAGGGCTATGTCGTGTAGATGATGGCCTAACAGGAGGCTTTAAAATTTTCTTTCTAGTGTCCTTCGTTTGGGAGAAAAATGCAAAGGTACAAGACAGCTTTTCCTTGCCAATATCTCTCTTTTGCAAAGAGCTACTCATTGGAAAATTCAGGGCTGTGTCGTGTAGATGATGGCCTAACAGGAGGCTTTAAAATTTTCTTTCTAGTGCCCTTCGTTTGGGAGAAAAATGCAAAGGTACAAGACAGCTTTTCCTTGCCAATATCTCTCTTTTGCAAAGAGCTGCGCATTAAAAAATTCAGGGCTATGTCGTGTAGATGATGGCCTAACAGGAGGCTATAAAATTTTCTTTCTAGTGCCCTTCGTTTGGGAGAAAAATGCAATGGTACAAGACAGCTTTTCCTTGCCAATATCTCTCTTTTGCAAAGAGCTGCGCATTGGAAAATTCAGGGCTATGTCGTGTAGATGATGGCCTAACAGGAGGCTTTAAAATTTTCTTTCTAGTGTCCTTCGTTTGGGAGAAAAATGCAAAGGTACAAGACAGCTTTTCCTTGCCAATATCTCTCTTTTGCAAAGAGCTACGCATTGGAAAATTCAGGGCTATGTCGTGTAGATGATGGCCTAACAGGAGGCTTTAAAATTTTCTTTCTAGTGCCCTTCGTTTGGGAGAAAAATGCAAAGGTACAAGACAGCTTTTTCTTGCCAATATCTCTCTTTTGCAAAGAGCTAGGCATTGGAAAATTCAGGGCTATAATGTGTAGATGAAGCACTAACAGGAGGCTTTTAAATTTTCATTCTAGTGTCCTTCGTTTGGGAGAAAAATGCAAAGGTACAATACAGCTTTTCCTTGCCGATATCTCTCTTTTGCAAAGAGATAGGCATTGGAAAATTCAGGGCTATAACGTGTAGATGAAGCACTAATAGGAGGCTTTAAAATTTTCATTCTAGTGTCCTTCGTTTGGGAGAAAAATGCAAAGGTTCAATACAGCTTTTCCTTGCCGATATCTCTCTTTTGCAAAGAGCTAGGCATTGGAAAATTCAGGGCTATAACGTGTAGATGAAGCACTAACAGGAGGCTTTAAAATTTTCATTCTAGTGTCTTTCGTTTGGGAGAAAAATGCAAAGGTACAATACAGTTTTTCCTTGCCGATATCTCTCTTTTGCAAAGAGCTGCGCATTGGAAAATTCAGGGCTATGTCGTGTAGATGATGGCCTAACAGGAGGTTTTAAAATGTTCTTTCTAGTGTCCTTCGTTTGGGAGAAAAATGCAATGGTACAAGACAGCTTTTCCTTGCCAATATCTCTCTTTTGCAAAGAGCTGCGCATTGGAAAATTCAGGGCTATGTCGTGTAGATGATGGCCTAACAGGAGGCTTTAAAATTTTCTTTCTAGTGTCCTTCGTTTGGGAGAAAAATGCAAAGGTACAAGATAGCTTTTCCTTGCCAATATCTCTCTTTTGCAAAGAGCTACGCATTGGAAAATTCAGGGCTATGTCGTGTAGATGATGGCCTAACAGGAGGCTTTAAAATTTTCTTTCTAGTGTCCTTCGTTTGGGAGAAAAATGCAATGGTACAAGACAGCTTTTCCTTGCCAAGAGCTGCGCATTGGAAAATTCAGGGCTATGTCGTGTAGATGATGGCCTAACAGGAGGCTTTAAAATTTTCTTTCTAGTGTCCTTCGTTTGGGAGAAAAATGCAAAGGTACAAGACAGCTTTTCCTTGCCAATATCTCTCTTTTGCAAAGAGCTACGGATTGGAAAATTCAGGGCTATGTCGTGTAGATGATGGCCTAACAGGAGGCTTTAAAATTTTCTTTCTAGTGTCCTTCGTTTGGGAGAAAAATGCAAAGGTACAAGACAGCTTTTCCTTGCCAATATCTCTCTTTTGCAAAGAGCTACGCATTGGAAAATTCAGGGCTATGTCGTGTAGATGATGGCCTAACAGGAGGCTTTAAAATTTTCTTTCTAGTGTCCTTCGTTTGGGAGAAAAATGCAAAGGTACAAGACAGCTTTTCCTTGCCAATATCTCTCTTTTGCAAAGAGCTACGCATTGGAAAATTCAGGGCTATGTCGTGTAGATGATGGCCTAACAGGAGGCTTTAAAATTTTCTTTCTAGTGACCTTCGTTTGGGAGAAAAATGCAAAGGTACAAGACAGCTTTTCCTTGCCAATATCTCTCTTTTGCAAAGAGCTGCGCATTGGAAAATTCAGGGCTATGTCGTGTAGATGATGGCCTAACAGGAGGCTTTAAAATGTTCTTTCTAGTGTCCTTCGTTTGGGAGAAAAATGCAATGGTACAAGACAGCTTTTCCTTGCCAATATCTCTCTTTTGCAAAGAGCTGCGCATTGGAAAATTCAGGGCTATGTCGTGTAGATGATGGCCTAACAGGAGGCTTTAAAATTTTCTTTCTAGTGTCCTTCGTTTGGGAGAAAAATGCAAAGGTACAAGACAGCTTTTCCTTGCCAATATCTCTCTTTTGCAAAGAGCTACTCATTGGAAAATTCAGGGCTATGTCGTGTAGATGATGGCCTAACAGGAGGCTTTAAAATTTTCTTTCTAGTGCCCTTCGTTTGGGAGAAAAATGCAAAGGTACAAGACAGCTTTTCCTTGCCAATATCTCTCTTTTGCAAAGAGCTGCGCATTAAAAAATTCAGGGCTATGTCGTGTAGATGATGGCCTAACAGGAGGCTTTAAAATTTTCTTTCTAGTGCCCTTCGTTTGGGAGAAAAATGCAATGGTACAAGACAGCTTTTCCTTGCCAATATCTCTCTTTTGCAAAGAGCTGCGCATTGGAAAATTCAGGGCTATGTCGTGTAGATGATGGCCTAACAGGAGGCTTTAAAATTTTCTTTCTAGTGTCCTTCGTTTGGGAGAAAAATGCAAAGGTACAAGACAGCTTTTCCTTGCCAATATCTCTCTTTTGCAAAGAGCTACGCATTGGAAAATTCAGGGCTATGTCGTGTAGATGATGGCCTAACAGGAGGCTTTAAAATTTTCTTTCTAGTGACCTTCGTTTGGGAGAAAAATGCAAAGGAACAAGACAGCTTTTCCTTGCCAATATCTCTCTTTTGCAAAGAGCTGCGCATTGGAAAATTCAAGGCTATGTCGTGTAGATGATGGCCTAACAGGAGGTTTTAAAATTTTCTTTCTAGTGTCCTTCGTTTGGGAGAAAAATGCAATGGTACAAGACAGCTTTTCCTTGCGAATATCTCTCTTTTGCAAAGAGCTGCGTATTGGAAAATTCAGGGCTATGTCGTGTAGATGATGGCCTAACAGGAGGCTTTAAAATTTTCTTTCTAGTAACCTTCGTTTGGGAGAAAAATGCAAAGGTACAAGACAGCTTTTCCTTGCCAATATCTCTCTTTTGCAAAGAGCTGCGTATTGGAAAATTCAGGGTTATGTCGTGTAGATGATGGCCTAACAGGAGGCTTTAAAATGTTCTTTCTAGTGTCCTTCGTTTGGGAGAAAAATGCAATGGTACAAGACAGCTTTTCCTTGCCAATATCTCTCTTTTGCAAAGAGCTGCGCATTGGAAAATTCAGGGCTATGTCGTGTAGATGATGGCCTAACAGGAGGCTTTAAAATTTTCTTTCTAGTGTCCTTCGTTTGGGAGAAAAATGCAAAGGTACAAGACAGCTTTTCCTTGCCAATATCTCTCTTTTGCAAAGAGCTACGCATTGGAAAATTCAGGGCTATGTCGTGTAGATGATGGCCTAACAGGAGGCTTTAAAATTTTCTTTCTAGTGACCTTCGTTTGGGAGAAAAATGCAATGGTACAAGACAGCTTTTCCTTGCCAATATCTCTCTTTTGCAAAGAGCTGCGCATTGGAAAATTCAGGGCTATGTCGTGTAGATGATGGCCTAACAGGAGGCTTTAAAATTTTCTTTCTAGTGTCCTTCGTTTGGGAGAAAAATGCAAAGGTACAAGACAGCTTTTCCTTGCCAATATCTCTCTTTTGCAAAGAGCTACGCATTGGAAAATTCAGGGCTATGTCGTGTAGATGATGGCCTAACAGGAGGCTTTAAAATTTTCTTTCTAGTGACCTTCGTTTGGGAGAAAAATGCAATGGTACAAGACAGCTTTTCCTTGCCAATATCTCTCTTTTGCAAAGAGCTGCGCATTGGAAAATTCAGGGCTATGTCGTGTAGATGATGGCCTAACAGGAGGCTTTAAAATGTTCTTTCTAGTGTCCTTCGTTTGGGAGAAAAATGCAATGGTACAAGACAGCTTTTCCTTGCCAATATCTCTCTTTTGCAAAGAGCTGCGCATTGGAAAATTCAGGGCTATGTCGTGTAGATGATGGCCTAACAGGAGGCTTTAAAATTTTCTTTCTAGTGTCCTTCGTTTGGGAGAAAAATGCAATGGTACAAGACAGCTTTTCCTTGCCAATATCTCTCTTTTGCAAAGAGCTGCGCATTGGAAAATTCAGGGCTATGTCGTGTAGATGATGGCCTAACAGGAGGCTTTAAAATTTTCTTTCTAGTGTCCTTCGTTTGGGAGAAAAATGCAAAGGTACAAGACAGCTTTTCCTTGCCAATATCTCTCTTTTGCAAAGAGCTACGCATTGGAAAATTCAGGGCTATGTCGTGTAGATGATGGCCTAACAGGAGGCTTTAAAATTTTCTTTCTAGTGCCCTTCGTTTGGGAGAAAAATGCAATGGTACAAGACAGCTTTTCCTTGCCAATATCTCTCTTTTGCAAAGAGCTGCGCATTGGAAAATTCAGGGCTATGTCGTGTAGATGATGGCCTAACAGGAGGCTTTAAAATTTTCTTTCTAGTGTCCTTCGTTTGGGAGAAAAATGCAAAGGTACAAGACAGCTTTTCCTTGCCAATATCTCTCTTTTGCAAAGAGCTACGCATTGGAAAATTCAGGGCTATGTCGTGTAGATGATGGCCTAACAGGAGGCTTTAAAATTTTCTTTCTAGTGACCTTCGTTTGGGAGAAAAATGCAAAGGTACAAGACAGCTTTTCCTTGCCAATATCTCTCTTTTGCAAAGAGCTGCGCATTGGAAAATTCAGGGCTATGTCGTGTAGATGATGGCCTAACAGGAGGCTTTAAAATTTTCTTTCTAGTGACCTTCGTTTGGGAGAAAAATGCAAAGGTACAAGACAGCTTTTCCTTGCCAATATTTCTCTTTTGCAAAGAGATGCGCATTGGAAAATTCAGGGCTATGTCGTGTAGATGATGGCCTAACAGGAGGCTTTAAAATTTTCTTTCTAGTGACCTTCGTTTGGGAGAAAAATGCAAAGGTACAAGACAGCTTTTCCTTGCCAATATCTCTCTTTTGCAAAGAGCTGCGCATTGGAAAATTCAGGGCTATGTCGTGTAGATGATGGCCTAACAGGAGGCTTTAAAATTTTCTTTCTAGTGCCCTTCGTTTGGGAGAAAAATGCAATGGTACAAGACAGCTTTTCCTTGCCAATATCTCTCTTTTGCAAAGAGCTGCGCATTGGAAAATTCAGGGCTATGTCGTGTAGATGATGGCCTAAAAGGAGCCTTTAAAATTTTCTTTCTAGTGTCCTTCGTTTGGGAGAAAAATGCAAAGGTACAAGACAGCTTTTCCTTGCCAATATCTCTCTTTTGCAAAGAGCTACGCATTGGAAAATTCAGGGCTATGTCGTGTAGATGATGGCCTAACAGGAGGCTTTAAAATTTTCTTTCTAGTGACCTTCGTTTGGGAGAAAAATGCAATGGTACAAGACAGCTTTTCCTTGCCAATATCTCTCTTTTGCAAAGAGCTGCGCATTGGAAAATTCAGGGCTATGTCGTGTAGATGATGGCCTAACAGGAGGCTTTAAAATTTTCTTTCTAGTGTCCTTCGTTTGGGAGAAAAATGCAAAGGTACAAGACAGCTTTTCCTTGCCAATATCTCTCTTTTGCAAAGAGCTACGCATTGGAAAATTCAGGGCTATGTCGTGTAGATGATGGCCTAACAGGAGGCTTTAAAATTTTCTTTCTAGTGACCTTCGTTTGGGAGAAAAATGCAAAGGTACAAGACAGCTTTTCCTTGCCAATATCTCTCTTTTGCAAAGAGCTGCGCATTGGAAAATTCAGGGCTATGTCGTGTAGATGATGGCCTAACAGGAGGCTTTAAAATGTTCTTTCTAGTGTCCTTCGTTTGGGAGAAAAATGCAATGGTACAAGACAGCTTTTCCTTGCCAATATCTCTCTTTTGCAAAGAGCTGCGCATTGGAAAATTCAGGGCTATGTCGTGTAGATGATGGCCTAACAGGAGGCTTTAAAATTTTCTTTCTAGTGACCTTCGTTTGGGAGAAAAATGCAAAGGTACAAGACAGCTTTTCCTTGCCAATATCTCTCTTTTGCAAAGAGCTGCGCACTGGAAAATTCAGGGCTATGTCGTGTAGATGATGGCCTAACAGGAGGCTTTAAAATTTTCTTTCTAGTGCCCTTCGTTTGGGAGAAAAATGCAATGGTACAAGACAGCTTTTCCTTGCCAATATCTCTCTTTTGCAAAGAGCTGCGCATTGGAAAATTCAGGGCTATGTCGTGTAGATGATGGCCTAACAGGAGGCTTTAAAATTTTCTTTCTAGTGTCCTTCGTTTGGGAGAAAAATGCAAAGGTACAAGACAGCTTTTCCTTGCCAATATCTCTCTTTTGCAAAGAGCTACGCATTGGAAAATTCAGGGCTATGTCGTGTAGATGATGGCCTAACAGGAGGCTTTAAAATTTTCTTTCTAGTGACCTTCGTTTGGGAGAAAAATGCAAAGGTACAAGACAGCTTTTCCTTGCCAATATTTCTCTTTTGCAAAGAGATGCGCATTGGAAAATTCAGGGCTATGTCGTGTAGATGATGGCCTAACAGGAGGCTTTAAAATTTTCTTTCTAGTGACCTTCGTTTGGGAGAAAAATGCAAAGGTACAAGACAGCTTTTCCTTGCCAATATCTCTCTTTTGCAAAGAGCTGCGCATTGGAAAATTCAGGGCTATGTCGTGTAGATGATGGCCTAACAGGAGGCTTTAAAATTTTCTTTCTAGTGCCCTTCGTTTGGGAGAAAAATGCAATGGTACAAGACAGCTTTTCCTTGCCAATATCTCTCTTTTGCAAAGAGCTGCGCATTGGAAAATTCAGGGCTATGTCGTGTAGATGATGGCCTAAAAGGAGGCTTTAAAATTTTCTTTCTAGTGTCCTTCGTTTGGGAGAAAAATGCAAAGGTACAAGACAGCTTTTCCTTGCCAATATCTCTCTTTTGCAAAGAGCTACGCATTGGAAAATTCAGGGCTATGTCGTGTAGATGATGGCCTAACAGGAGGCTTTAAAATTTTCTTTCTAGTGTCCTTCGTTTGGGAGAAAAATGCAAAGGTACAAGACAGCTTTTCCTTGCCAATATCTCTCTTTTGCAAAGAGCTACGCATTGGAAAATTCAGGGCTATGTCGTGTAGATGATGGTCTAACAGGAGGCTTTAAAATTTTCTTTCTAGTGACCTTCGTTTGGGAGAAAAATGCAATGGTACAAGACAGCTTTTCCTTGCCAATATCTCTCTTTTGCAAAGAGCTGCGCATTGGAAAATTCAGGGCTATGTCGTGTAGATGATGGCCTAACAGGAGGCTTTAAAATTTTCTTTCTAGTGTCCTTCGTTTGGGAGAAAAATGCAAAGGTACAAGACAGCTTTTCCTTGCCAATATCTCTCTTTTGCAAAGAGCTACGCATTGGAAAATTCAGGGCTATGTCGTGTAGATGATGGCCTAACAGGAGGCTTTAAAATTTTCTTTCTAGTGACCTTCGTTTGGGAGAAAAATGCAAAGGTACAAGACAGCTTTTCCTTGCCAATATCTCTCTTTTGCAAAGAGCTGCGCATTGTAAAATTCAGGGCTATGTCGTGTAGATGATGGCCTAACAGGAGGCTTTAAAATGTTCTTTCTAGTGTCCTTCGTTTGGGAGAAAAATGCAATGGTACAAGACAGCTTTTCCTTGCCAATATCTCTCTTTTGCAAAGAGCTGCGCATTGGAAAATTCAGGGCTATGTCGTGTAGATGATGGCCTAACAGGAGGCTTTAAAATTTTCTTTCTAGTGCCCTTCGTTTGGGAGAAAAATGCAATGGTACAAGACAGCTTTTCCTTGCCAATATCTCTCTTTTGCAAAGAGCTGCGCATTGGAAAATTCAGGGCTATGTCGTGTAGATGATGGCCTAACAGGAGGCTTTAAAATTTTCTTTCTAGTGTCCTTCGTTTGGGAGAAAAATGCAAAGGTACAAGACAGCTTTTCCTTGCCAATATCTCTCTTTTGCAAAGAGCTGCGCATTGGAAAATTCAGGGCTTTGTCGTGTAGATGATGGCCTAACAGGAGGCTTTAAAATGTTCTTTCTAGTGTCCTTCGTTTGGGAGAAAAATGCAATGGTACAAGACAGCTTTTCCTTGCCAATATCTCTCTTTTGCAAAGAGCTGCGCATTGGAAAATTCAGGGCTATGTCGTGTAGATGATGGCCTAACAGGAGGCTTTAAAATTTTCTTTCTAGTGTCCTTCGTTTGGGAGAAAAATGCAAAGGTACAAGACAGCTTTTCCTTGCCAATATCTCTCTTTTGCAAAGAGCTACTCATTGGAAAATTCAGGGCTATGTCGTGTAGATGATGGCCTAACAGGAGGCTTTAAAATTTTCTTTCTAGTGCCCTTCGTTTGGGAGAAAAATGCAAAGGTACAAGACAGCTTTTCCTTGCCAATATCTCTCTTTTGCAAAGAGCTGCGCATTAAAAAATTCAGGGCTATGTCGTGTAGATGATGGCCTAACAGGAGGCTTTAAAATTTTCTTTCTAGTGCCCTTCGTTTGGGAGAAAAATGCAATGGTACAAGACAGCTTTTCCTTGCCAATATCTCTCTTTTGCAAAGAGCTGCGCATTGGAAAATTCAGGGCTATGTCGTGTAGATGATGGCCTAACAGGAGGCTTTAAAATTTTCTTTCTAGTGTCCTTCGTTTGGGAGAAAAATGCAATGGTACAAGACAGCTTTTCCTTGCCAATATCTCTCTTTTGCAAAGAGCTGCGCATTGGAAAATTCAGGGCTATGTCGTGTAGATGATGGCCTAACAGGAGGCTTTAAAATTTTCTTTCTAGTGTCCTTCGTTTGGGAGAAAAATGCAAAGGTACAAGACAGCTTTTCCTTGCCAATATCTCTCTTTTGCAAAGAGCTGCGCATTGGAAAATTCAGGGCTATGTCGTGTAGATGATGGCCTAACAGGAGGCTTTAAAATGTTCTTTCTAGTGTCCTTCGTTTGGGAGAAAAATGCAATGGTACAAGACAGCTTTTCCTTGCCAATATCTCTCTTTTGCAAAGAGCTGCGCATTGGAAAATTTAGGGCTATGTCGTGTAGATGATGGCCTAACAGGAGGCTTTAAAATTTTCTTTCTAGTGTCCTTCGTTTGGGAGAAAAATGCAATGGTACAAGACAGCTTTTCCTTGCCAATATCTCTCTTTTGCAAAGAGCTGCGCATTGGAAAATTCAGGGCTATGTCGTGTAGATGATGGCCTAACAGGAGGCTTTAAAATTTTCTTTCTAGTGTCCTTCGTTTGGGAGAAAAATGCAAAGGTACAAGACAGCTTTTCCTTGCCAATATCTCTCTTTTGCAAAGAGCTACGCATTGGAAAATTCAGGGCTATGTCGTGTAGATGATGGCCTAACAGGAGTCTTTAAAATTTTCTTTCTAGTGACCTTTGTTTGGGAGAAAAATGCAATGGTACAAGACAGCTTTTCCTTGCCAATATCTCTCTTTTGCAAAGAGCTGCGCATTGGAAAATTCAGGGCTATGTCGTGTAGATGATGGCCTAACAGGAGGCTTTAAAATGTTCTTTCTAGTGTCCTTCGTTTGGGAGAAAAATGCAATGGTACAAGACAGCTTTTCCTTGCCAATATCTCTCTTTTGTAAAGAGCTGCGCATTGGAAAATTCAGGGCTATGTCGTGTAGATGATGGCCTAACAGGAGGCTTTAAAATTTTCTTTCTAGTGTCCTTCGTTTGGGAGAAAAATGCAAAGGTACAAGACAGCTTTTCCTTGCCAATATCTCTCTTTTGCAAAGAGCTACGCATTGGAAAATTCAGGGCTATGTCGTGTAGATGATGGCCTAACTGGAGGCTTTAAAATTTTCTTTCTAGTGTCCTTCGTTTGGGAGAAAAATGCAATGGTACAAGACAGCTTTTCCTTGCCAATATCTCTCTTTTGCAAAGAGCTGCGCATTGGAAAATTCAGGGCTATGTCGTGTAGATGATGGCCTAACAGGAGGCTTTAAAATTTTCTTTCTAGTGTCCTTCGTTTGGGAGAAAAATGCAAAGGTACAAGACAGCTTTTCCTTGCCAATATCTCTCTTTTGCAAAGAGCTACTCATTGGAAAATTCAGGGCTATGTCGTGTAGATGATGGCCTAACAGGAGGCTTTAAAATTTTCTTTCTAGTGCCCTTCGTTTGGGAGAAAAATGCAAAGGTACAAGACAGCTTTTCCTTGCCAATATCTCTCTTTTGCAAAGAGCTGCGCATTAAAAAATTCAGGGCTATGTCGTGTAGATGATGGCCTAACAGGAGGCTTTAAAATTTTCTTTCTAGTGCCCTTCGTTTGGGAGAAAAATGCAATGGTACAAGACAGCTTTTCCTTGCCAATATCTCTCTTTTGCAAAGAGCTGCGCATTGGAAAATTCAGGGCTATGTCGTGTAGATGATGGCCTAACAGGAGGCTTTAAAATTTTCTTTCTAGTGTCCTTCGTTTGGGAGAAAAATGCAATGGTACAAGACAGCTTTTCCTTGCCAATATCTCTCTTTTGCAAAGAGCTGCGCATTGGAAAATTCAGGGCTATGTCGTGTAGATGATGGCCTAACAGGAGGCTTTAAAATGTTCTTTCTAGTGTCCTTCGTTTGGGAGAAAAATGCAATGGTACAAGACAGCTTTTCCTTGCCAATATCTCTCTTTTGCAAAGAGCTGCGCATTGGAAAATTCAGGGCTATGTCGTGTAGATGATGGCCTAACAGGAGGCTTTAAAATTTTCTTTCTAGTGACCTTCGTTTGGGAGAAAAATGCAATGGTACAAGACAGCTTTTCCTTGCCAATATCTCTCTTTTGCAAAGAGCTGCGCATTGGAAAATCCAGGGCTATGTCGTGTAGATGATGGCCTAACAGGAGGCTTTAAAATTTTCTTTCTAGTGTCCTTCGTTTGGGAGAAAAATGCAAAGGTACAAGACAGCTTTTCCTTGCCAATATCTCTCTTTTACAAAGAGCTACGCATTGGAAAATTCAGGGCTATGTCGTGTAGATGATGGCCTAACAGGAGGCTTTAAAATTTTCTTTCTAGTGACCTTCGTTTGGGAGAAAAATGCAAAGGTACAAGACAGCTTTTCCTTGCCAATATCTCTCTTTTGCAAAGAGCTGCGCATTGGAAAATTCAGGGCTATGTCGTGTAGATGATGGCCTAACAGGAGGCTTTAAAATGTTCTTTCTAGTGTCCTTCGTTTGGGAGAAAAATGCAATGGTACAAGACAGCTTTTCCTTGCCAATATCTCTCTTTTGCAAAGAGCTGCGCATTGGAAAATTCAGGGCTATGTCGTGTAGATGATGGCCTAACAGGAGGCTTTAAAATTTTCTTTCTAGTGACCTTCGTTAGGGAGAAAAATGCAAAGGTACAAGACAGCTTTTCCTTGCCAATATCTCTCTTTTGCAAAGAGCTGCGCATTGGAAAATTCAGGGCTATGTCGTGTAGATGATGGCCTAACAGGAGGCTTTAAAATTTTCTTTCTAGTGTCCTTCGTTTGGGAGAAAAATGCAAAGGTACAAGACAGCTTTTCCTTGCCAATATCTCTCTTTTGCAAAGAGCTGCGCATTGGAAAATTCAGGGCTATGTCGTGTAGATGATGGCCTAACAGGAGGCTTTAAAATTTTCTTTCTAGTGTCCTTCGTTTGGGAGAAAAATGCAATGGTACAAGACAGCTTTTCCTTGCCAATATCTCTCTTTTGCAAAGAGCTGCGCATTGGAAAATTCAGGGCTATGTCGTGTAGATGATGGCCTAACAGGAGGCTTTAAAATTTTCTTTCTAGTGACCTTCGTTTGGGAGAAAAATGCAAAGGTACAAGACAGCTTTTCCTTGCCAATATCTCTCTTTTGCAAAGAGCTGCGCATTGGAAAATTCAGGGCTATGTCGTGTAGATGATGGCCTAACAGGAGGCTTTAAAATTTTCTTTCTAGTGACCTTCGTTTGGGAGAAAAATGCAAAGGTACAAGACAGCTTTTCCTTGCCAATATCTCTCTTTTGCAAAGAGCTGCGCATTGGAAAATTCAGGGCTATGTCGTGTAGATGATGGCCTAACAGGAGGCTTTAAAATTTTCTTTCTAGTGCCCTTCGTTTGGGAGAAAAATGCAATGGTACAAGACAGCTTTTCCTTGCCAATATCTCTCTTTTGCAAAGAGCTGCGCATTGGAAAATTCAGGGCTATGTCGTGTAGATGATGGCCTAACAGGAGGCTTTAAAATTTTCTTTCTAGTGTCCTTCGTTTGGGAGAAAAATGCAAAGGTACAAGACAACTTTTCCTTTCCAATATCTCTCTTTTGCAAAGAGCTACGCATTGGAAAATTCAGGGCTATGTCGTGTAGATGATGGCCTAACAGGAGGCTTTAAAATTTTCTTTCTAGTGACCTTCGTTTGGTAGAAAAATGCAAAGGTACAAGACAGCTTTTCCTTGCCAATATCTCTCTTTTGCAAAGAGCTGCGCATTGGAAAATTCAGGGCTATGTCGTGTAGATGATGGCCTAACAGGAGGCTTTAAAATTTTCTTTCTAGTGTCCTTCGTTTGGGAGAAAAATGCAATGGAACAAGACAGCTTTTCCTTGCCAATATCTCTCTTTTGCAAAGAGCTGCGCATTGGAAAATTCAGGGTTATGTCGTGTAGATGATGGCCTAACAGGAGGCTTTAAAATTTTCTTTCTAGTGTCCTTCGTTTGGGAGAAAAATGCAATGGTACAAGACAGCTTTTCCTTGCCAATATCTCTCTTTTGCAAAGAGCTGCGCATTGGAAAATTCAGGGCTATGTCGTGTAGATGATGGCCTAACAGGAGGCTTTAAAATTTTCTTTCTAGTGTCCTTCGTTTGGGAGAAAAATGCAAAGGTACAAGACAGCTTCTCCTTGCCAATATCTCTCTTTTGCAAAGAGCTGCGCATTGGAAAATTCAGGGCTATGTCGTGTAGATGATGGCCTAACAGGAGGCTTTAAAATTTTCTTTCTAGTGTCCTTCGTTTGGGAGAAAAATGCAATGGTACAAGACAGCTTTTCCTTGCCAATATCTCTCTTTTGCAAAGAGCTGCGCATTGGAAAATTCAGGGCTATGTCGTGTAGATGATGGCCTAACAGGAGGCTTTAAAATTTTCTTTCTAGTGTCCTTCGTTTGGGAGAAAAATGCAAAGGTACAAGACAGCTTCTCCTTGCCAATATCTCTCTTTTGCAAAGAGCTGCGCATTGGAAAATTCAGGCCTATGTCGTGTAGATGATGGCCTAACAGGAGGCTTTAAAATTTTCTTTCTAGTGTCCTTCGTTTGGGAGAAAAATGCAATGGTACAAGACAGCTTTTCCTTGCCAATATCTCTCTTTTGCAAAGAGCTGCGCATTGGAAAATTCAGGGCTATGTCGTGTAGATGATGGCCTAACAGGAGGCTTTAAAATTTTCTTTCTAGTGACCTTCGTTTGGGAGAAAAATGCAAAGGTACAAGACAGCTTTTCCTTGCCAATATCTCTCTTTTGCAAAGAGCTGCGCATTGGAAAATTCAGGGCTATGTCGTGTAGATGATGGCCTAACAGGAGGCTTTAAAATTTTCTTTCTAGTGACCTTCGTTTGGGAGAAAAATGCAAAGGTACAAGACAGCTTTTCCTTGCCAATATCTCTCTTTTGCAAAGAGCTGCGCATTGGAAAATTCAGGGCTATGTCGTGTAGATGATGGCCTAACAGGAGGCTTTAAAATTTTCTTTCTAGTGTCCTTCGTTTGGGAGAAAAATGCAATGGTACAAGACAGCTTTTCCTTGCCAATATCTCTCTTTTGCAAAGAGCTGCGCATTGGAAAATTCAGGGCTATGTCGTGTAGATGATGGCCTAACAGGAGGCTTTAAAATTTTCTTTCTAGTGACCTTCGTTTGGGAGAAAAATGCAAAGGTACAAGACAGCTTTTCCTTGCCAATATCTCTCTTTTGCAAAGAGCTGCGCATTGGAAAATTCAGGGCTATGTCGTGTAGATGATGGCCTAACAGGAGGCTTTAAAATTTTCTTTCTAGTGACCTTCGTTTGGGAGAAAAATGCAAAGGTACAAGACAGCTTTTCCTTGCCAATATCTCTCTTTTGCAAAGAGCTGCGCATTGGAAAATTCAGGGCTATGTCGTGTAGATGATGGCCTAACAGGAGGCTTTAAAATTTTCTTTCTAGTGCCCTTCGTTTGGGAGAAAAATGCAATGGTACAAGACAGCTTTTCCTTGCCAATATCTCTCTTTTGCAAAGAGCTGCGCATTGGAAAATTCAGGGCTATGTCGTGTAGATGATGGCCTAACAGGAGGCTTTAAAATTTTCTTTCTAGTGTCCTTCGTTTGGGAGAAAAATGCAAAGGTACAAGACAACTTTTCCTTTCCAATATCTCTCTTTTGCAAAGAGCTACGCATTGGAAAATTCAGGGCTATGTCGTGTAGATGATGGCCTAACAGGAGGCTTTAAAATTTTCTTTCTAGTGACCTTCGTTTGGTAGAAAAATGCAAAGGTACAAGACAGCTTTTCCTTGCCAATATCTCTCTTTTGCAAAGAGCTGCGCATTGGAAAATTCAGGGCTATGTCGTGTAGATGATGGCCTAACAGGAGGCTTTAAAATTTTCTTTCTAGTGTCCTTCGTTTGGGAGAAAAATGCAATGGAACAAGACAGCTTTTCCTTGCCAATATCTCTCTTTTGCAAAGAGCTGCGCATTGGAAAATTCAGGGTTATGTCGTGTAGATGATGGCCTAACAGGAGGCTTTAAAATTTTCTTTCTAGTGTCCTTCGTTTGGGAGAAAAATGCAATGGTACAAGACAGCTTTTCCTTGCCAATATCTCTCTTTTGCAAAGAGCTGCGCATTGGAAAATTCAGGGCTATGTCGTGTAGATGATGGCCTAACAGGAGGCTTTAAAATTTTCTTTCTAGTGTCCTTCGTTTGGGAGAAAAATGCAAAGGTACAAGACAGCTTCTCCTTGCCAATATCTCTCTTTTGCAAAGAGCTGCGCATTGGAAAATTCAGGGCTATGTCGTGTAGATGATGGCCTAACAGGAGGCTTTAAAATTTTCTTTCTAGTGTCCTTCGTTTGGGAGAAAAATGCAATGGTACAAGACAGCTTTTCCTTGCCAATATCTCTCTTTTGCAAAGAGCTGCGCATTGGAAAATTCAGGGCTATGTCGTGTAGATGATGGCCTAACAGGAGGCTTTAAAATTTTCTTTCTAGTGTCCTTCGTTTGGGAGAAAAATGCAAAGGTACAAGACAGCTTCTCCTTGCCAATATCTCTCTTTTGCAAAGAGCTGCGCATTGGAAAATTCAGGGCTATGTCGTGTAGATGATGGCCTAACAGGAGGCTTTAAAATTTTCTTTCTAGTGTCCTTCGTTTGGGAGAAAAATGCAATGGTACAAGACAGCTTTTCCTTGCCAATATCTCTCTTTTGCAAAGAGCTGCGCATTGGAAAATTCAGGGCTATGTCGTGTAGATGATGGCCTAACAGGAGGCTTTAAAATTTTCTTTCTAGTGACCTTCGTTTGGGAGAAAAATGCAAAGGTACAAGACAGCTTTTCCTTGCCAATATCTCTCTTTTGCAAAGAGCTGCGCATTGGAAAATTCAGGGCTATGTCGTGTAGATGATGGCCTAACAGGAGGCTTTAAAATTTTCTTTCTAGTGACCTTCGTTTGGGAGAAAAATGCAAAGGTACAAGACAGCTTTTCCTTGCCAATATCTCTCTTTTGCAAAGAGCTGCGCATTGGAAAATTCAGGGCTATGTCGTGTAGATGATGGCCTAACAGGAGGCTTTAAAATTTTCTTTCTAGTGTCCTTCGTTTGGGAGAAAAATGCAATGGTACAAGACAGCTTTTCCTTGCCAATATCTCTCTTTTGCAAAGAGCTGCGCATTGGAAAATTCAGGGCTATGTCGTGTAGATGATGGCCTAACAGGAGGCTTTAAAATTTTCTTTCTAGTGACCTTCGTTTGGGAGAAAAATGCAAAGGTACAAGACAGCTTTTCCTTGCCAATATCTCTCTTTTGCAAAGAGCTGCGCATTGGAAAATTCAGGGCTATGTCGTGTAGATGATGGCCTAACAGGAGGCTTTAAAATTTTCTTTCTAGTGCCCTTCGTTTGGGAGAAAAATGCAAAGGTACAAGACAGCTTTTCCTTGCCAATATCTCTCTTTTGCAAAGAGCTGCGCATTGGAAAATTCAGGGCTATGTCGTGTAGATGATGGCCTAACAGGAGGCTTTAAAATTTTCTTTCTAGTGTCCTTCGTTTGGGAGAAAAATGCAAAGGTACAAGACAGCTTTTCCTTGCCAATATCTGTCTTTTGCAAAGAGCTACGCATTGGAAAATTCAGGGCTATGTCGTGTAGATGATGGCCTAACAGGAGGCTTTAAAATTTTCTTTCTAGTGACCTTCGTTTGGTAGAAAAATGCAAAGGTACAAGACAGCTTTTCCTTGCCAATATCTCTCTTTTGCAAAGAGCTGCGCATTGGAAAATTCAGGGCTATGTCGTGTAGATGATGGCCTAACAGTAGGCTTTAAAATTTTCTTTCTAGTGTCCTTCGTTTGGGAGAAAAATGCAAAGGTACAAGACAGCTTTTCCTTGCCAATATCTCTCTTTTGCAAAGAGCTGCGCATTGGAAAATTCAGGGCTATGTCGTGTAGATGATGGCCTAACAGGAGGCTTTAAAATGTTCTTTCTAGTGTCCTTCGTTTGGGAGAAAAATGCAATGGTACAAGACAGCTTTTCCTTGCCAATATCTCTCTTTTGCAAAGAGCTGCGCATTGGAAAATTCAGGGCTATGTCGTGTAGATGATGGCCTAACAGGAGGCTTTAAAATTTTCTTTCTAGTGTCCTTCGTTTGGGAGAAAAATGCAATGGTACAAGACAGCTTTTCCTTGCCAATATCTCTCTTTTGCAAAGAGCTGCGCATTGGAAAATTCAGGGCTATGTCGTGTAGATGATGGCCTAAAAGGAGGCTTTAAAATTTTCTTTCTAGTGTCCTTCGTTTGGGAGAAAAATGCAATGGTACAAGACAGCTTTTCCTTGCCAATATCTCTCTTTTGCAAAGAGCTGCGCATTGGAAAATTCAGGGCTATGTCGTGTAGATGATGGCCTAACAGGAGGCTTTAAAATTTTCTTTCTAGTGTCCTTCGTTTGGGAGAAAAATGCAAAGGTACAAGACAGCTTTTCCTTGCCAATATCTCTCTTTTGCAAAGAGCTGCGCATTGGAAAATTCAGGGCTATGTCGTGTAGATGATGGCCTAACAGGAGGCTTTAAAATTTTCTTTCTAGTGTCCTTCGTTTGGGAGAAAAACGCAATGGTACAAGACAGCTTTTCCTTGCCAATATCTCTCTTTTGCAAAGAGCTGCGCATTGGAAAATTCAGGGCTATGTCGTGTAGATGATGGCCTAACAGGAGGCTTTAAAATTTTCTTTCTAGTGACCTTCGTTTGGGAGAAAAATGCAAAGGTACAAGACAGCTTTTCCTTGCCAATATCTCTCTTTTGCAAAGAGCTGCGCATTGGAAAATTTAGGGCTATGTCGTGTAGATGATGGCCTAACAGGAGGCTTTAAAATTTTCTTTCTAGTGTCCTTCGTTTGGGAGAAAAATGCAATGGTACAAGACAGCTTTTCCTTGCCAATATTTCTCTTTTGCAAAGAGCTGCGCATTGGAAAATTCAGGGCTATGTCGTGTAGAGGATGGCCTAACAGGAGGCTTTAAAATTTTCTTTCTAGTGACCTTCGTTTGGGAGAAAAATGCAAAGGTACAAGACAGCTTTTCCTTGCCAATATCTCTCTTTTGCAAAGAGCTGCGCATTGGAAAATTCAGGGCTATGTCGTGTAGATGATGGCCTAACAGGAGGCTTTAAAATTTTCTTTCTAGTGACCTTCGTTTGGGAGAAAAATGCAAAGGTACAAGACAGCTTTTCCTTGCCAATATCTCTCTTTTGCAAAGAGCTGCGCATTGGAAAATTCAGGGCTATGTCGTGTAGATGATGGCCTAACAGGAGGCTTTAAAATTTTCTTTCTAGTGCCCTTCGTTTGGGAGAAAAATGCAATGGTACAAGACAGCTTTTCCTTGCCAATATCTCTCTTTTGCAAAGAGCTGCGCATTGGAAAATTCAGGGCTATGTCGTGTAGATGATGGCCTAACAGGAGGCTTTAAAATTTTCTTTCTAGTGTCCTTCGTTTGGGAGAAAAATGCAATGGTACAAGACAGCTTTTCCTTGCCAATATCTCTCTTTTGCAAAGAGCTGCGCATTGGAAAATTCAGGGCTATGTCGTGTAGATGATGGCCTAACAGGAGGCTTTAAAATTTTCTTTCTAGTGACCTTCGTTTGGGAGAAAAATGCAAAGGTACAAGACAGCTTTTCCTTGCCAATATCTCTCTTTTGCAAAGAGCTGCGCATTGGAAAATTCAGGGCTATGTCGTGTAGATGATGGCCTAACAGGAGGCTTTAAAATTTTCTTTCTAGTGACCTTCGTTTGGGAGAAAAATGCAAAGGTACAAGACAGCTTTTCCTTGCCAATATCTCTCTTTTGCAAAGAGCTGCGCATTGGAAAATTCAGGGCTATGTCGTGTAGATGATGGCCTAACAGGAGGCTTTAAAATTTTCTTTCTAGTGCCCTTCGTTTGGGAGAAAAATGCAATGGTACAAGACAGCTTTTCCTTGCCAATATCTCTCTTTTGCAAAGAGCTGCGCATTGGAAAATTCAGGGCTATGTCGTGTAGATGATGGCCTAACAGGAGGCTTTAAAATTTTCTTTCTAGTGTCCTTCGTTTGGGAGAAAAATGCAAAGGTACAAGACAACTTTTCCTTTCCAATATCTCTCTTTTGCAAAGAGCTACGCATTGGAAAATTCAGGGCTATGTCGTGTAGATGATGGCCTAACAGGAGGCTTTAAAATTTTCTTTCTAGTGACCTTCGTTTGGTAGAAAAATGCAAAGGTACAAGACAGCTTTTCCTTGCCAATATCTCTCTTTTGCAAAGAGCTGCGCATTGGAAAATTCAGGGCTAT
This sequence comes from Pseudophryne corroboree, assembly GCF_028390025.1. Taxonomy (NCBI): domain Eukaryota; kingdom Metazoa; phylum Chordata; class Amphibia; order Anura; family Myobatrachidae; genus Pseudophryne; species Pseudophryne corroboree. The sequence continues at coordinate 48,469 of NW_026968345.1, forward strand.
GTCGTGTAGATGATGGCCTAACAGGAGGCTTTAAAATTTTCTTTCTAGTGTCCTTCGTTTGGGAGAAAAATGCAATGGAACAAGACAGCTTTTCCTTGCCAATATCTCTCTTTTGCAAAGAGCTGCGCATTGGAAAATTCAGGGTTATGTCGTGTAGATGATGGCCTAACAGGAGGCTTTAAAATTTTCTTTCTAGTGTCCTTCGTTTGGGAGAAAAATGCAATGGTACAAGACAGCTTTTCCTTGCCAATATCTCTCTTTTGCAAAGAGCTGCGCATTGGAAAATTCAGGGCTATGTCGTGTAGATGATGGCCTAACAGGAGGCTTTAAAATTTTCTTTCTAGTGTCCTTCGTTTGGGAGAAAAATGCAAAGGTACAAGACAGCTTCTCCTTGCCAATATCTCTCTTTTGCAAAGAGCTGCGCATTGGAAAATTCAGGGCTATGTCGTGTAGATGATGGCCTAACAGGAGGCTTTAAAATTTTCTTTCTAGTGTCCTTCGTTTGGGAGAAAAATGCAATGGTACAAGACAGCTTTTCCTTGCCAATATCTCTCTTTTGCAAAGAGCTGCGCATTGGAAAATTCAGGGCTATGTCGTGTAGATGATGGCCTAACAGGAGGCTTTAAAATTTTCTTTCTAGTGTCCTTCGTTTGGGAGAAAAATGCAAAGGTACAAGACAGCTTCTCCTTGCCAATATCTCTCTTTTGCAAAGAGCTGCGCATTGGAAAATTCAGGGCTATGTCGTGTAGATGATGGCCTAACAGGAGGCTTTAAAATTTTCTTTCTAGTGTCCTTCGTTTGGGAGAAAAATGCAATGGTACAAGACAGCTTTTCCTTGCCAATATCTCTCTTTTGCAAAGAGCTGCGCATTGGAAAATTCAGGGCTATGTCGTGTAGATGATGGCCTAACAGGAGGCTTTAAAATTTTCTTTCTAGTGACCTTCGTTTGGGAGAAAAATGCAAAGGTACAAGACAGCTTTTCCTTGCCAATATCTCTCTTTTGCAAAGAGCTGCGCATTGGAAAATTCAGGGCTATGTCGTGTAGATGATGGCCTAACAGGAGGCTTTAAAATTTTCTTTCTAGTGACCTTCGTTTGGGAGAAAAATGCAAAGGTACAAGACAGCTTTTCCTTGCCAATATCTCTCTTTTGCAAAGAGCTGCGCATTGGAAAATTCAGGGCTATGTCGTGTAGATGATGGCCTAACAGGAGGCTTTAAAATTTTCTTTCTAGTGTCCTTCGTTTGGGAGAAAAATGCAATGGTACAAGACAGCTTTTCCTTGCCAATATCTCTCTTTTGCAAAGAGCTGCGCATTGGAAAATTCAGGGCTATGTCGTGTAGATGATGGCCTAACAGGAGGCTTTAAAATTTTCTTTCTAGTGACCTTCGTTTGGGAGAAAAATGCAAAGGTACAAGACAGCTTTTCCTTGCCAATATCTCTCTTTTGCAAAGAGCTGCGCATTGGAAAATTCAGGGCTATGTCGTGTAGATGATGGCCTAACAGGAGGCTTTAAAATTTTCTTTCTAGTGCCCTTCGTTTGGGAGAAAAATGCAAAGGTACAAGACAGCTTTTCCTTGCCAATATCTCTCTTTTGCAAAGAGCTGCGCATTGGAAAATTCAGGGCTATGTCGTGTAGATGATGGCCTAACAGGAGGCTTTAAAATTTTCTTTCTAGTGTCCTTCGTTTGGGAGAAAAATGCAAAGGTACAAGACAGCTTTTCCTTGCCAATATCTGTCTTTTGCAAAGAGCTACGCATTGGAAAATTCAGGGCTATGTCGTGTAGATGATGGCCTAACAGGAGGCTTTAAAATTTTCTTTCTAGTGACCTTCGTTTGGTAGAAAAATGCAAAGGTACAAGACAGCTTTTCCTTGCCAATATCTCTCTTTTGCAAAGAGCTGCGCATTGGAAAATTCAGGGCTATGTCGTGTAGATGATGGCCTAACAGTAGGCTTTAAAATTTTCTTTCTAGTGTCCTTCGTTTGGGAGAAAAATGCAAAGGTACAAGACAGCTTTTCCTTGCCAATATCTCTCTTTTGCAAAGAGCTGCGCATTGGAAAATTCAGGGCTATGTCGTGTAGATGATGGCCTAACAGGAGGCTTTAAAATGTTCTTTCTAGTGTCCTTCGTTTGGGAGAAAAATGCAATGGTACAAGACAGCTTTTCCTTGCCAATATCTCTCTTTTGCAAAGAGCTGCGCATTGGAAAATTCAGGGCTATGTCGTGTAGATGATGGCCTAACAGGAGGCTTTAAAATTTTCTTTCTAGTGTCCTTCGTTTGGGAGAAAAATGCAATGGTACAAGACAGCTTTTCCTTGCCAATATCTCTCTTTTGCAAAGAGCTGCGCATTGGAAAATTCAGGGCTATGTCGTGTAGATGATGGCCTAAAAGGAGGCTTTAAAATTTTCTTTCTAGTGTCCTTCGTTTGGGAGAAAAATGCAATGGTACAAGACAGCTTTTCCTTGCCAATATCTCTCTTTTGCAAAGAGCTGCGCATTGGAAAATTCAGGGCTATGTCGTGTAGATGATGGCCTAACAGGAGGCTTTAAAATTTTCTTTCTAGTGTCCTTCGTTTGGGAGAAAAATGCAAAGGTACAAGACAGCTTTTCCTTGCCAATATCTCTCTTTTGCAAAGAGCTGCGCATTGGAAAATTCAGGGCTATGTCGTGTAGATGATGGCCTAACAGGAGGCTTTAAAATTTTCTTTCTAGTGTCCTTCGTTTGGGAGAAAAACGCAATGGTACAAGACAGCTTTTCCTTGCCAATATCTCTCTTTTGCAAAGAGCTGCGCATTGGAAAATTCAGGGCTATGTCGTGTAGATGATGGCCTAACAGGAGGCTTTAAAATTTTCTTTCTAGTGACCTTCGTTTGGGAGAAAAATGCAAAGGTACAAGACAGCTTTTCCTTGCCAATATCTCTCTTTTGCAAAGAGCTGCGCATTGGAAAATTTAGGGCTATGTCGTGTAGATGATGGCCTAACAGGAGGCTTTAAAATTTTCTTTCTAGTGTCCTTCGTTTGGGAGAAAAATGCAATGGTACAAGACAGCTTTTCCTTGCCAATATTTCTCTTTTGCAAAGAGCTGCGCATTGGAAAATTCAGGGCTATGTCGTGTAGAGGATGGCCTAACAGGAGGCTTTAAAATTTTCTTTCTAGTGACCTTCGTTTGGGAGAAAAATGCAAAGGTACAAGACAGCTTTTCCTTGCCAATATCTCTCTTTTGCAAAGAGCTGCGCATTGGAAAATTCAGGGCTATGTCGTGTAGATGATGGCCTAACAGGAGGCTTTAAAATTTTCTTTCTAGTGACCTTCGTTTGGGAGAAAAATGCAAAGGTACAAGACAGCTTTTCCTTGCCAATATCTCTCTTTTGCAAAGAGCTGCGCATTGGAAAATTCAGGGCTATGTCGTGTAGATGATGGCCTAACAGGAGGCTTTAAAATTTTCTTTCTAGTGCCCTTCGTTTGGGAGAAAAATGCAATGGTACAAGACAGCTTTTCCTTGCCAATATCTCTCTTTTGCAAAGAGCTGCGCATTGGAAAATTCAGGGCTATGTCGTGTAGATGATGGCCTAACAGGAGGCTTTAAAATTTTCTTTCTAGTGTCCTTCGTTTGGGAGAAAAATGCAAAGGTACAAGACAGCTTTTCCTTGCCAATATCTCTCTTTTGCAAAGAGCTACGCATTGGAAAATTCAGGGCTATGTCGTGTAGATGATGGCCTAACAGGAGGCTTTAAAATTTTCTTTCTAGTGACCTTCGTTTGGTAGAAAAATGCAAAGGTACAAGACAGCTTTTCCTTGCCAATATCTCTCTTTTGCAAAGAGCTGCGCATTGGAAAATTCAGGGCTATGTCGTGTAGATGATGGCCTAACAGGAGGCTTTAAAATATTCTTTCTAGTGTCCTTCGTTTGGGAGAAAAATGCAATGGTACAAGACAGCTTTTCCTTGCCAATATCTCTCTTTTGCAAAGAGCTGCGCATTGGAAAATTCAGGGCTATGTCGTGTAGATGATGGCCTAACAGGAGGCTTTAAAATTTTCTTTCTAGTGACCTTCGTTTGGGAGAAAAATGCAAAGGTACAAGACAGCTTTTCCTTGCCAATATCTCTCTTTTGCAAAGAGCTGCGCATTGGAAAATTCAGGGCTATGTCGTGTAGATGATGGCCTAACAGTAGGCTTTAAAATTTTCTTTCTAGTGTCCTTCGTTTGGGAGAAAAATGCAAAGGTACAAGACAGCTTTTCCTTGCCAATATCTCTCTTTTGCAAAGAGCTGCGCATTGGAAAATTCAGGGCTATGTCGTGTAGATGATGGCCTAACAGGAGGCTTTAAAATGTTCTTTCTAGTGTCCTTCGTTTGGGAGAAAAATGCAATGGTACAAGACAGCTTTTCCTTGCCAATATCTCTCTTTTGCAAAGAGCTGCGCATTGGAAAATTCAGGGCTATGTCGTGTAGATGATGGCCTAACAGGAGGCTTTAAAATTTTCTTTCTAGTGTCCTTCGTTTGGGAGAAAAATGCAATGGTACAAGACAGCTTTTCCTTGCCAATATCTCTCTTTTGCAAAGAGCTGCGCATTGGAAAATTCAGGGCTATGTCGTGTAGATGATGGCCTAACAGGAGGCTTTAAAATTTTCTTTCTAGTGACCTTCGTTTGGGAGAAAAATGCAATGGTACAAGACAGCTTTTCCTTGCCAATATCTCTCTTTTGCAAAGAGCTGCGCATTGGAAAATTCAGGGCTATGTCGTGTAGATGATGGCCTAACAGGAGGCTTTAAAATTTTCTTTCTAGTGACCTTCGTTTGGGAGAAAAATGCAAAGGTACAAGACAGCTTTTCCTTGCCAATATCTCTCTTTTGCAAAGAGCTGCGCATTGGAAAATTCAGGGCTATGTCGTGTAGATGATGGCCTAACAGGAGGCTTTAAAATTTTCTTTCTAGTGACCTTCGTTTGGGAGAAAAATGCAATGGTACAAGACAGCTTTTCCTTGCCAATATCTCTCTTTTGCAAAGAGCTGCGCATTGGAAAATTCAGGGCTATGTCGTGTAGATGATGGCCTAACAGGAGGCTTTAAAATTTTCTTTCTAGTGACCTTCGTTTGGGAGAAAAATGCAAAGGTACAAGACAGCTTTTCCTTGCCAATATCTCTCTTTTGCAAAGAGCTGCGCATTGGAAAATTCAGGGCTATGTCGTGTAGATGATGGCCTAACAGGAGGCTTTAAAATTTTCTTTCTAGTGTCCTTCGTTTGGGAGAAAAATGCAATGGTACAAGACAGCTTTTCCTTGCCAATATCTCTCTTTTGCAAAGAGCTGCGCATTGGAAAATTCAGGGCTATGTCGTGTAGATGATGGCCTAACAGGAGGCTTTACAATTTTCTTTCTAGTGACCTTCGTTTGGGAGAAAAATGCAATGGTACAAGACAGCTTTTCCTTGCCAATATCTCTCTTTTGCAAAGAGCTGCGCATTGGAAAATTCAGGGCTATGTCGTGTAGATGATGGCCTAACAGTAGGCTTTAAAATTTTCTTTCTAGTGTCCTTCGTTTGGGAGAAAAATGCAAAGGTACAAGACAGCTTTTCCTTGCCAATATCTCTCTTTTGCAAAGAGCTGCGCATTGGAAAATTCAGGGCTATGTCGTGTAGATGATGGCCTAACAGGAGGCTTTAAAATGTTCTTTCTAGTGTCCTTCGTTTGGGAGAAAAATGCAATGGTACAAGACAGCTTTTCCTTGCCAATATCTCTCTTTTGCAAAGAGCTGCGCATTGGAAAATTCAGGGCTATGTCGTGTAGATGATGGCCTAACAGGAGGCTTTAAAATTTTCTTTCTAGTGTCCTTCGTTTGGGAGAAAAATGCAATGGTACAAGACAGCTTTTCCTTGCCAATATCTCTCTTTTGCAAAGAGCTGCGCATTGGAAAATTCAGGGCTATGTCGTGTAGATGATGGCCTAAAAGGAGGCTTTAAAATTTTCTTTCTAGTGTCCTTCGTTTGGGAGAAAAATGCAATGGTACAAGACAGCTTTTCCTTGCCAATATCTCTCTTTTGCAAAGAGCTGCGCATTGGAAAATTCAGGGCTATGTCGTGTAGATGATGGCCTAACAGGAGGCTTTAAAATTTTCTTTCTAGTGTCCTTCGTTTGGGAGAAAAATGCAAAGGTACAAGACAGCTTTTCCTTGCCAATATCTCTCTTTTGCAAAGAGCTGCGCATTGGAAAATTCAGGGCTATGTCGTGTAGATGATGGCCTAACAGGAGGCTTTAAAATTTTCTTTCTAGTGTCCTTCGTTTGGGAGAAAAATGCAATGGTACAAGACAGCTTTTCCTTGCCAATATCTCTCTTTTGCAAAGAGCTGCGCATTGGAAAATTCAGGGCTATGTCGTGTAGATGATGGCCTAACAGGAGGCTTTAAAATTTTCTTTCTAGTGACCTTCGTTTGGCAGAAAAATGCAAAGGTACAAGACAGCTTTTCCTTGCCAATATCTCTCTTTTGCAAAGAGCTGCGCATTGGAAAATTCAGGGCTATGTCGTGTAGATGATGGCCTAACAGGAGGCTTTAAAATTTTCGTTCTAGTGCCCTTCGTTTGGGAGAAAAATGCAATGGTACAAGACAGCTTTTCCTTGCCAATATCTCTCTTTTGCAAAGAGCTGCGCATTGGAAAATTCAGGGCTATGTCGTGTAGATGATGGCCTAACAGGAGGCTTTAAAATTTTCTTTCTAGTGACCTTCGTTTGGGAGAAAAATGCAAAGGTACAAGACAGCTTTTCCTTGCCAATATCTCTCTTTTGCAAAGAGCTGCGCATTGGAAAATTCAGGGCTATGTCGTGTAGATGATGGCCTAACAGGAGGCTTTAAAATTTTCTTTCTAGTGCCCTTCGTTTGGGAGAAAAATGCAATGGTACAAGACAGCTTTTCCTTGCCAATATCTCTCTTTTGCAAAGAGCTGCGCATTGGAAAATTCAGGGCTATGTCGTGTAGATGATGGCCTAACAGGAGGCTTTAAAATTTTCTTTCTAGTGTCCTTCGTTTGGGAGAAAAATGCAAAGGTACAAGACAGCTTTTCCTTGCCAATATCTCTCTTTTGCAAAGAGCTGCGCATTGGAAAATTCAGGGCTATGTCGTGTAGATGATGGCCTAACAGGAGGCTTTAAAATTTTCTTTCTAGTGTCCTTCGTTTGGGAGAAAAATGCAATGGTACAAGACAGCTTTTCCTTGCCAATATCTCTCTTTTGCAAAGAGCTGCGCATTGGAAAATTCAGGGCTATGTCGTGTAGATGATGGCCTAACAGGAGGCTTTAAAATTTTCTTTCTAGTGACCTTCGTTTGGGAGAAAAATGCAAAGGTACAAGACAGCTTTTCCTTGCCAATATCTCTCTTTTGCAAAGAGCTGCGCATTGGAAAATTCAGGGCTATGTCGTGTAGATGATGGCCTAACAGGAGGCTTTAAAATTTTCGTTCTAGTGCCCTTCGTTTGGGAGAAAAATGCAATGGTACAAGACAGCTTTTCCTTGCCAATATCTCTCTTTTGCAAAGAGCTGCGCATTGGAAAATTCAGGGCTATGTCGTGTAGATGATGGCCTAACAGGAGGCTTTAAAATTTTCTTTCTAGTGACCTTCGTTTGGGAGAAAAATGCAAAGGTACAAGACAGCTTTTCCTTGCCAATATCTCTCTTTTGCAAAGAGCTGCGCATTGGAAAATTCAGGGCTATGTCGTGTAGATGATGGCCTAACAGGAGGCTTTAAAATTTTCTTTCTAGTGCCCTTCGTTTGGGAGAAAAATGCAATGGTACAAGACAGCTTTTCCTTGCCAATATCTCTCTTTTGCAAAGAGCTGCGCATTGGAAAATTCAGGGCTATGTCGTGTAGATGATGGCCTAACAGGAGGCTTTAAAATTTTCTTTCTAGTGTCCTTCGTTTGGGAGAAAAATGCAAAGGTACAAGACAGCTTTTCCTTGCCAATATCTCTCTTTTGCAAAGAGCTACGCATTGGAAAATTCAGGGCTATGTCGTGTAGATGATGGCCTAACAGGAGGCTTTAAAATTTTCTTTCTAGTGACCTTCGTTTGGTAGAAAAATGCAAAGGTACAAGACAGCTTTTCCTTGCCAATATCTCTCTTTTGCAAAGAGCTGCGCATTGGAAAATTCAGGGCTATGTCGTGTAGATGATGGCCTAACAGGAGGCTTTAAAATTTTCTTTCTAGTGTCCTTCGTTTGGGAGAAAAATGCAATGGTACAAGACAGCTTTTCCTTGCCAATATCTCTCTTTTGCAAAGAGCTGCGCATTGGAAAATTCAGGGCTATGTCGTGCAGATGATGGCCTAACAGGAGGCTTTAAAATTTTCTTTCTAGTGACCTTCGTTTGGGAGAAAAATGCAAAGGTACAAGACAGCTTTTCCTTGCCAATATCTCTCTTTTGCAAAGAGCTGCGCATTGGAAAATTCAGGGCTATGTCGTGTAGATGATGGCCTAACAGGAGGCTTTAAAATGTTCTTTCTAGTGTCCTTCGTTTGGGAGAAAAATGCAATGGAACAAGACAGCTTTTCCTTGCCAATATCTCTCTTTTGCAAAGAGCTGCGCATTGGAAAATTCAGGGTTATGTCGTGTAGATGATGGCCTAACAGGAGGCTTTAAAATTTTCTTTCTAGTGTCCTTCGTTTGGGAGAAAAATGCAAAGGTACAAGACAGCTTTTCCTTGCCAATATCTCTCTTTTGCAAAGAGCTGCGCATTGGAAAATTCAGGGCTATGTCGTGTAGATGATGGCCTAACAGGAGGCTTTAAAATTTTCTTTCTAGTGACCTTCGTTTGGGAGAAAAATGCAAAGGTACAAGACAGCTTTTCCTTGCCAATATCTCTCTTTTGCAAAGAGCTGCGCATTGGAAAATTCAGGGCTATGTCGTGTAGATGATGGCCTAACAGGAGGCTTTAAAATGTTCTTTCTAGTGTCCTTCGTTTGGGAGAAAAATGCAATGGTACAAGACAGCTTTTCCTTGCCAATATCTCTCTTTTGCAAAGAGCTGCGCATTGGAAAATTCAGGGCTATGTCGTGTAGATGATGGCCTAACAGGAGGCTTTAAAATTTTCTTTCTAGTGTCCTTCGTTTGGGAGAAAAATGCAAAGGTACAAGACAGCTTTTCCTTGCCAATATCTATCTTTTGCAAAGAGCTACGCATTGGAAAATTAAGGGCTATGTCGTGTAGATGATGGCCTAACAGGAGGCTTTAAAATTTTCTTTCTAGTGTCCTTCGTTTGGGAGAAAAATGCAATGGTACAAGACAGCTTTTCCTTGCCAAGAGCTGCGCATTGGAAAATTCAGGGCTATGTCGTGTAGATGATGGCCTAACAGGAGGCTTTAAAATTTTCTTTCTAGTGTCCTTCGTTTGGGAGAAAAATGCAAAGGTACAAGACAGCTTTTCCTTGCCAATATCTCTCTTTTGCAAAGAGCTACGGATTGGAAAATTCAGGGCTATGTCGTGTAGATGATGTCCTAACAGGAGGCTTTAAAATTTTCTTTCTAGTGTCCTTCGTTTGGGAGAAAAATGCAAAGGTACAAGACAGCTTTTCCTTGCCAATATCTCTCTTTTGCAAAGAGCTACGCATTGGAAAATTCAGGGCTATGTCGTGTAGATGATGGCCTAACAGGAGGCTTTAAAATTTTCTTTCTAGTGTCCTTCGTTTGGGAGAAAAATGCAATGGTACAAGACAGCTTTTCCTTGCCAATATCTCTCTTTTGCAAAGAGCTGCGCATTGGAAAATTCAGGGCTATGTCGTGTAGATGATGGCCTAACAGGAGGCTTTAAAATTTTCTTTCTAGTGTCCTTCGTTTGGGAGAAAAATGCAAAGGTACAAGACAGCTTTTCCTTGCCAATATCTCTCTTTTGCAAAGAGCTACGCATTGGAAAATTCAGGGCTATGTCGTGTAGATGATGGCCTAACAGGAGGCTTTAAAATTTTCTTTCTAGTGTCCTTCGTTTGGGAGAAAAATGCAAAGGTACAAGACAGCTTTTCCTTGCCAATATCTCTCTTTTGCAAAGAGCTGCGCATTGGAAAATTCAGGGCTATGTCGTGTAGATGATGGCCTAACAGGAGGCTTTAAAATGTTCTTTCTAGTGTCCTTCGTTTGGGAGAAAAATGCAATGGTACAAGACAGCTTTTCCTTGCCAATATCTCTCTTTTGCAAAGAGCTGCGCATTGGAAAATTCAGGGCTATGTCGTGTAGATGATGGCCTAACAGGAGGCTTTAAAATTTTCTTTCTAGTGCCCTTCGTTTGGGAGAAAAATGCAATGGTACAAGACAGCTTTTCCTTGCCAATATCTCTCTTTTGCAAAGAGCTGCGCATTGGAAAATTCAGGGCTATGTCGTGTAGATGATGGCCTAACAGGAGGCTTTAAAATTTTCTTTCTAGTGCCCTTCGTTTGGGAGAAAAATGCAATGGTACAAGACAGCTTTTCCTTGCCAATATCTCTCTTTTGCAAAGAGCTGCGCATTGGAAAATTCAGGGCTATGTCGTGTAGATGATGGCCTAACAGGAGGCTTTAAAATTTTCGTTCTAGTGCCCTTCGTTTGGGAGAAAAATGCAATGGTACAAGACAGCTTTTCCTTGCCAATATCTCTCTTTTGCAAAGAGCTGCGCATTGGAAAATTCAGGGCTATGTCGTGTAGATGATGGCCTAACAGGAGGCTTTAAAATTTTCTTTCTAGTGACCTTCGTTTGGGAGAAAAATGCAAAGGTACAAGACAGCTTTTCCTTGCCAATATCTCTCTTTTGCAAAGAGCTGCGCATTGGAAAATTCAGGGCTATGTCGTGTAGATGATGGCCTAACAGGAGGCTTTAAAATTTTCTTTCTAGTGCCCTTCGTTTGGGAGAAAAATGCAATGGTACAAGACAGCTTTTCCTTGCCAATATCTCTCTTTTGCAAAGAGCTGCGCATTGGAAAATTCAGGGCTATGTCGTGTAGATGATGGCCTAACAGGAGGCTTTAAAATTTTCTTTCTAGTGTCCTTCGTTTGGGAGAAAAATGCAAAGGTACAAGACAGCTTTTCCTTGCCAATATCTCTCTTTTGCAAAGAGCTACGCATTGGAAAATTCAGGGCTATGTCGTGTAGATGATGGCCTAACAGGAGGCTTTAAAATTTTCTTTCTAGTGACCTTCGTTTGGTAGAAAAATGCAAAGGTACAAGACAGCTTTTCCTTGCCAATATCTCTCTTTTGCAAAGAGCTGCGCATTGGAAAATTCAGGGCTATGTCGTGTAGATGATGGCCTAACAGGAGGCTTTAAAATTTTCTTTCTAGTGTCCTTCGTTTGGGAGAAAAATGCAATGGTACAAGACAGCTTTTCCTTGCCAATATCTCTCTTTTGCAAAGAGCTGCGCATTGGAAAATTCAGGGCTATGTCGTGCAGATGATGGCCTAACAGGAGGCTTTAAAATTTTCTTTCTAGTGACCTTCGTTTGGGAGAAAAATGCAAAGGTACAAGACAGCTTTTCCTTGCCAATATCTCTCTTTTGCAAAGAGCTGCGCATTGGAAAATTCAGGGCTATGTCGTGTAGATGATGGCCTAACAGGAGGCTTTAAAATGTTCTTTCTAGTGTCCTTCGTTTGGGAGAAAAATGCAATGGAACAAGACAGCTTTTCCTTGCCAATATCTCTCTTTTGCAAAGAGCTGCGCATTGGAAAATTCAGGGTTATGTCGTGTAGATGATGGCCTAACAGGAGGCTTTAAAATTTTCTTTCTAGTGTCCTTCGTTTGGGAGAAAAATGCAAAGGTACAAGACAGCTTTTCCTTGCCAATATCTCTCTTTTGCAAAGAGCTGCGCATTGGAAAATTCAGGGATATGTCGTGTAGATGATGGCCTAACAGGAGGCTTTAAAATTTTCTTTCTAGTGACCTTCGTTTGGGAGAAAAATGCAAAGGTACAAGACAGCTTTTCCTTGCCAATATCTCTCTTTTGCAAAGAGCTGCGCATTGGAAAATTCAGGGCTATGTCGTGTAGATGATGGCCTAACAGGAGGCTTTAAAATGTTCTTTCTAGTGTCCTTCGTTTGGGAGAAAAATGCAATGGTACAAGACAGCTTTTCCTTGCCAATATCTCTCTTTTGCAAAGAGCTGCGCATTGGAAAATTCAGGGCTATGTCGTGTAGATGATGGCCTAACAGGAGGCTTTAAAATTTTCTTTCTAGTGTCCTTCGTTTGGGAGAAAAATGCAAAGGTACAAGACAGCTTTTCCTTGCCAATATCTATCTTTTGCAAAGAGCTACGCATTGGAAAATTAAGGGCTATGTCGTGTAGATGATGGCCTAACAGGAGGCTTTAAAATTTTCTTTCTAGTGTCCTTCGTTTGGGAGAAAAATGCAATGGTACAAGACAGCTTTTCCTTGCCAAGAGCTGCGCATTGGAAAATTCAGGGCTATGTCGTGTAGATGATGGCCTAACAGGAGGCTTTAAAATTTTCTTTCTAGTGTCCTTCGTTTGGGAGAAAAATGCAAAGGTACAAGACAGCTTTTCCTTGCCAATATCTCTCTTTTGCAAAGAGCTACGGATTGGAAAATTCAGGGCTATGTCGTGTAGATGATGTCCTAACAGGAGGCTTTAAAATTTTCTTTCTAGTGTCCTTCGTTTGGGAGAAAAATGCAAAGGTACAAGACAGCTTTTCCTTGCCAATATCTCTCTTTTGCAAAGAGCTACGCATTGGAAAATTCAGGGCTATGTCGTGTAGATGATGGCCTAACAGGAGGCTTTAAAATTTTCTTTCTAGTGTCCTTCGTTTGGGAGAAAAATGCAATGGTACAAGACAGCTTTTCCTTGCCAATATCTCTCTTTTGCAAAGAGCTGCGCATTGGAAAATTCAGGGCTATGTCGTGTAGAATATGGCCTAACAGGAGGCTTTAAAATTTTCTTTCTAGTGTCCTTCGTTTGGGAGAAAAATGCAAAGGTACAAGACAGCTTTTCCTTGCCAATATCTCTCTTTTGCAAAGAGCTACGCATTGGAAAATTCAGGGCTATGTCGTGTAGATGATGGCCTAACAGGAGGCTTTAAAATTTTCTTTCTAGTGTCCTTCGTTTGGGAGAAAAATGCAAAGGTACAAGACAGCTTTTCCTTGCCAATATCTCTCTTTTGCAAAGAGCTGCGCATTGGAAAATTCAGGGCTATGTCGTGTAGATGATGGCCTAACAGGAGGCTTTAAAATGTTCTTTCTAGTGTCCTTCGTTTGGGAGAAAAATGCAATGGTACAAGACAGCTTTTCCTTGCCAATATCTCTCTTTTGCAAAGAGCTGCGCATTGGAAAATTCAGGGCTATGTCGTGTAGATGATGGCCTAATAGGAGGCTTTAAAATGTTCTTTCTAGTGTCCTTCGTTTGGGAGAAAAATGCAAAGGTACAAGACAGCTTTTCCTTGCCAATATCTCTCTTTTGCAAAGAGCTGCGCATTGGAAAATTCAGGGCTATGTCGTGTAGATGATGGCCTAACAGGAGGCTTTAAAATTTTCATTCTAGTGTCTTTCGTTTGGGAGAAAAATGCAAAAGTACAATGCTGCTTTTCCTTGCCGATATCTCTCTTTTGCAAAGAGATAAGCATTGGAAAATTCAGGGCTATAACGTGTAGATGAAGCACTAACAGGAGGCTTTAAAATTTTCATTCTAGTGTCTTTCGTTTGGGAGAAAAATGCAAAGGTACAATACAGCTTTTCCTTGCCAATATCTCTCTTTTGCAAAGAGCTAGGCATTGGAAAATGCAGGGCTATAACGTGTAGATGAAGCACTAACAGGAGGCTTTACAATTTTCATTCTAGTGTCTTTCGTTTGGGAGAAAAATGCAAAGGTACAATACAGCTTTTCCTTGCCGATATCTCTCTTTTGCAAAGAGATAGGCATTGGAAAATTCAGGGCTATAACGTGTAGATGAAGCACTAACAGGAGGCTTAAAAATTTTCATTCTAGTGTCCTTCGTTTGGGAGAAAAATGCAAAGGTACAATACAGCTTTTCCTTGCCAATATCTCTCTTTTGCAAAGAGATAGGCATTGAAAAATTCAGGGCTATAACGTGTAGATGAAGCACTAACAGGAGGCTTTAAAATTTTTAATCTAGTGTCTTTCGTTTGGGAGAAAAATGCAAAGGTACAATACAGCTTTTCCTTGCCGATATCTCTCTTTTGCAAAGAGATAGGCATTGGAAAATTCTGGGCTATAACGTGTAGATGAAGCACTAACAGGAGGCTTTAAAATTTTCATTCTAGTGTCCTTCGTTTGGGAGAAAAATGCAAAGGTACAATACAGCTTTTCCTTGCCGATATCTCTCTTTTGCAAAGAGATAGGCATTGGAAAATTCAGGGCTATAACGTGTAGATGAAGCACTAATAGGAGGCTTTAAAATTTTCATTCTAGTGTCCTTCTTTTGGGAGAAAAATGCAAAGGTACAATACAGCTTTTCCTTGCCGATATCTCTCTTTTGCAAAGAGCTAGGCATTGGAAAATTCAGGACATTAACGTGTAGATGAAGCACTAACAGTAGGCTTTAAAATTTTCATTCTAGTGTCTTTCGTTTGGGAGAAAAATGCAAAGGTACAATACAGCTTTTCCTTGCCAATATCTCTCTTTTGCAAAGAGCTAGGCATTGGAAAATTCAGGGCTATAACGTGTAGATGAAGCACTAACAGGAGGCTTTAAAATTTTCATTCTAGTGTCTTTCGTTTGGGAGAAAAATGCAAAGGTACAATACAGTTTTTCCTTGCCGATATCTCTCTTTTGCAAAGAGATAGGCATTGGAAAATTCAGGGCTATAACGTGTAGATGAAGCACTAACAGGAGGCTTTAAAATTTTCATTCTAGTGTCCTTCGTTTGGGAGAAAAACGCAAAGGTACAAGACAGCTTTTCCTTGCCAATATCTCTCTTTTGCAAAGAGCTGCGCATTGGAAAATTCAGGGCTATGTCGTGTAGATGATGGCCTAACAGGAGGCTTTAAAATGTTCTTTCTAGTGTCCTTCGTTTGGGAGAAAAATGCAATGGTACAAGACAGCTTTTCCTTGCCAATATCTCTCTTTTGCAAAGAGCTGCGCATTGGAAAATTCAGGGCTATGTCGTGTAGATGATGGCCTAACAGGAGGCTTTAAAATTTTCTTTCTAGTGTCCTTCGTTTGGGAGAAAAATGCAAAGGTACAAGACAGCTTTTCCTTGCCAATATCTATCTTTTGCAAAGAGCTACGCATTGGAAAATTAAGGGCTATGTCGTGTAGATGATGGCCTAACAGGAGGCTTTAAAATTTTCTTTCTAGTGTCCTTCGTTTGGGAGAAAAATGCAATGGTACAAGACAGCTTTTCCTTGCCAAGAGCTGCGCATTGGAAAATTCAGGGCTATGTCGTGTAGATGATGGCCTAACAGGAGGCTTTAAAATTTTCTTTCTAGTGTCCTTCGTTTGGGAGAAAAATGCAAAGGTACAAGACAGCTTTTCCTTGCCAATATCTCTCTTTTGCAAAGAGCTACGGATTGGAAAATTCAGGGCTATGTCGTGTAGATGATGTCCTAACAGGAGGCTTTAAAATTTTCTTTCTAGTGTCCTTCGTTTGGGAGAAAAATGCAAAGGTACAAGACAGCTTTTCCTTGCCAATATCTCTCTTTTGCAAAGAGCTACGCATTGGAAAATTCAGGGCTATGTCGTGTAGATGATGGCCTAACAGGAGGCTTTAAAATTTTCTTTCTAGTGTCCTTCGTTTGGGAGAAAAATGCAATGGTACAAGACAGCTTTTCCTTGCCAATATCTCTCTTTTGCAAAGAGCTGCGCATTGGAAAATTCAGGGCTATGTCGTGTAGATGATGGCCTAACAGGAGGCTTTAAAATTTTCTTTCTAGTGTCCTTCGTTTGGGAGAAAAATGCAAAGGTACAAGACAGCTTTTCCTTGCCAATATCTCTCTTTTGCAAAGAGCTACGCATTGGAAAATTCAGGGCTATGTCGTGTAGATGATGGCCTAACAGGAGGCTTTAAAATTTTCTTTCTAGTGTCCTTCGTTTGGGAGAAAAATGCAAAGGTACAAGACAGCTTTTCCTTGCCAATATCTCTCTTTTGCAAAGAGCTGCGCATTGGAAAATTCAGGGCTATGTCGTGTAGATGATGGCCTAACAGGAGGCTTTAAAATGTTCTTTCTAGTGTCCTTCGTTTGGGAGAAAAATGCAATGGTACAAGACAGCTTTTCCTTGCCAATATCTCTCTTTTGCAAAGAGCTGCGCATTGGAAAATTCAGGGCTATGTCGTGTAGATGATGGCCTAACAGGAGGCTTTAAAATTTTCTTTCTAGTGCCCTTCGTTTGGGAGAAAAATGCAATGGTACAAGACAGCTTTTCCTTGCCAATATCTCTCTTTTGCAAAGAGCTGCGCATTGGAAAATTCAGGGCTATGTCGTGTAGATGATGGCCTAACAGGAGGCTTTAAAATTTTCTTTCTAGTGCCCTTCGTTTGGGAGAAAAATGCAATGGTACAAGACAGCTTTTCCTTGCCAATATCTCTCTTTTGCAAAGAGCTGCGCATTGGAAAATTCAGGGCTATGTCGTGTAGATGATGGCCTAACAGGAGGCTTTAAAATTTTCGTTCTAGTGCCCTTCGTTTGGGAGAAAAATGCAATGGTACAAGACAGCTTTTCCTTGCCAATATCTCTCTTTTGCAAAGAGCTGCGCATTGGAAAATTCAGGGCTATGTCGTGTAGATGATGGCCTAACAGGAGGCTTTAAAATTTTCTTTCTAGTGACCTTCGTTTGGGAGAAAAATGCAAAGGTACAAGACAGCTTTTCCTTGCCAATATCTCTCTTTTGCAAAGAGCTGCGCATTGGAAAATTCAGGGCTATGTCGTGTAGATGATGGCCTAACAGGAGGCTTTAAAATTTTCTTTCTAGTGCCCTTCGTTTGGGAGAAAAATGCAATGGTACAAGACAGCTTTTCCTTGCCAATATCTCTCTTTTGCAAAGAGCTGCGCATTGGAAAATTCAGGGCTATGTCGTGTAGATGATGGCCTAACAGGAGGCTTTAAAATTTTCTTTCTAGTGTCCTTCGTTTGGGAGAAAAATGCAAAGGTACAAGACAGCTTTTCCTTGCCAATATCTCTCTTTTGCAAAGAGCTACGCATTGGAAAATTCAGGGCTATGTCGTGTAGATGATGGCCTAACAGGAGGCTTTAAAATTTTCTTTCTAGTGACCTTCGTTTGGTAGAAAAATGCAAAGGTACAAGACAGCTTTTCCTTGCCAATATCTCTCTTTTGCAAAGAGCTGCGCATTGGAAAATTCAGGGCTATGTCGTGTAGATGATGGCCTAACAGGAGGCTTTAAAATTTTCTTTCTAGTGTCCTTCGTTTGGGAGAAAAATGCAATGGTACAAGACAGCTTTTCCTTGCCAATATCTCTCTTTTGCAAAGAGCTGCGCATTGGAAAATTCAGGGCTATGTCGTGCAGATGATGGCCTAACAGGAGGCTTTAAAATTTTCTTTCTAGTGACCTTCGTTTGGGAGAAAAATGCAAAGGTACAAGACAGCTTTTCCTTGCCAATATCTCTCTTTTGCAAAGAGCTGCGCATTGGAAAATTCAGGGCTATGTCGTGTAGATGATGGCCTAACAGGAGGCTTTAAAATGTTCTTTCTAGTGTCCTTCGTTTGGGAGAAAAATGCAATGGAACAAGACAGCTTTTCCTTGCCAATATCTCTCTTTTGCAAAGAGCTGCGCATTGGAAAATTCAGGGTTATGTCGTGTAGATGATGGCCTAACAGGAGGCTTTAAAATTTTCTTTCTAGTGTCCTTCGTTTGGGAGAAAAATGCAAAGGTACAAGACAGCTTTTCCTTGCCAATATCTCTCTTTTGCAAAGAGCTGCGCATTGGAAAATTCAGGGATATGTCGTGTAGATGATGGCCTAACAGGAGGCTTTAAAATTTTCTTTCTAGTGACCTTCGTTTGGGAGAAAAATGCAAAGGTACAAGACAGCTTTTCCTTGCCAATATCTCTCTTTTGCAAAGAGCTGCGCATTGGAAAATTCAGGGCTATGTCGTGTAGATGATGGCCTAACAGGAGGCTTTAAAATGTTCTTTCTAGTGTCCTTCGTTTGGGAGAAAAATGCAATGGTACAAGACAGCTTTTCCTTGCCAATATCTCTCTTTTGCAAAGAGCTGCGCATTGGAAAATTCAGGGCTATGTCGTGTAGATGATGGCCTAACAGGAGGCTTTAAAATTTTCTTTCTAGTGTCCTTCGTTTGGGAGAAAAATGCAAAGGTACAAGACAGCTTTTCCTTGCCAATATCTATCTTTTGCAAAGAGCTACGCATTGGAAAATTAAGGGCTATGTCGTGTAGATGATGGCCTAACAGGAGGCTTTAAAATTTTCTTTCTAGTGTCCTTCGTTTGGGAGAAAAATGCAATGGTACAAGACAGCTTTTCCTTGCCAAGAGCTGCGCATTGGAAAATTCAGGGCTATGTCGTGTAGATGATGGCCTAACAGGAGGCTTTAAAATTTTCTTTCTAGTGTCCTTCGTTTGGGAGAAAAATGCAAAGGTACAAGACAGCTTTTCCTTGCCAATATCTCTCTTTTGCAAAGAGCTACGGATTGGAAAATTCAGGGCTATGTCGTGTAGATGATGTCCTAACAGGAGGCTTTAAAATTTTCTTTCTAGTGTCCTTCGTTTGGGAGAAAAATGCAAAGGTACAAGACAGCTTTTCCTTGCCAATATCTCTCTTTTGCAAAGAGCTACGCATTGGAAAATTCAGGGCTATGTCGTGTAGATGATGGCCTAACAGGAGGCTTTAAAATTTTCTTTCTAGTGTCCTTCGTTTGGGAGAAAAATGCAATGGTACAAGACAGCTTTTCCTTGCCAATATCTCTCTTTTGCAAAGAGCTGCGCATTGGAAAATTCAGGGCTATGTCGTGTAGAATATGGCCTAACAGGAGGCTTTAAAATTTTCTTTCTAGTGTCCTTCGTTTGGGAGAAAAATGCAAAGGTACAAGACAGCTTTTCCTTGCCAATATCTCTCTTTTGCAAAGAGCTACGCATTGGAAAATTCAGGGCTATGTCGTGTAGATGATGGCCTAACAGGAGGCTTTAAAATTTTCTTTCTAGTGTCCTTCGTTTGGGAGAAAAATGCAAAGGTACAAGACAGCTTTTCCTTGCCAATATCTCTCTTTTGCAAAGAGCTGCGCATTGGAAAATTCAGGGCTATGTCGTGTAGATGATGGCCTAACAGGAGGCTTTAAAATGTTCTTTCTAGTGTCCTTCGTTTGGGAGAAAAATGCAATGGTACAAGACAGCTTTTCCTTGCCAATATCTCTCTTTTGCAAAGAGCTGCGCATTGGAAAATTCAGGGCTATGTCGTGTAGATGATGGCCTAATAGGAGGCTTTAAAATGTTCTTTCTAGTGTCCTTCGTTTGGGAGAAAAATGCAAAGGTACAAGACAGCTTTTCCTTGCCAATATCTCTCTTTTGCAAAGAGCTGCGCATTGGAAAATTCAGGGCTATGTCGTGTAGATGATGGCCTAACAGGAGGCTTTAAAATTTTCATTCTAGTGTCTTTCGTTTGGGAGAAAAATGCAAAAGTACAATGCTGCTTTTCCTTGCCGATATCTCTCTTTTGCAAAGAGATAAGCATTGGAAAATTCAGGGCTATAACGTGTAGATGAAGCACTAACAGGAGGCTTTAAAATTTTCATTCTAGTGTCTTTCGTTTGGGAGAAAAATGCAAAGGTACAAGACAGCTTTTCCTTGCCAATATCTCTCTTTTGCAAAGAGCTAGGCATTGGAAAATGCAGGGCTATAACGTGTAGATGAAGCACTAACAGGAGGCTTTACAATTTTCATTCTAGTGTCTTTCGTTTGGGAGAAAAATGCAAAGGTACAATACAGCTTTTCCTTGCCGATATCTCTCTTTTGCAAAGAGATAGGCATTGGAAAATTCAGGGCTATAACGTGTAGATGAAGCACTAACAGGAGGCTTAAAAATTTTCATTCTAGTGTCCTTCGTTTGGGAGAAAAATGCAAAGGTACAATACAGCTTTTCCTTGCCAATATCTCTCTTTTGCAAAGAGATAGGCATTGAAAAATTCAGGGCTATAACGTGTAGATGAAGCACTAACAGGAGGCTTTAAAATTTTTAATCTAGTGTCTTTCGTTTGGGAGAAAAATGCAAAGGTACAATACAGCTTTTCCTTGCCGATATCTCTCTTTTGCAAAGAGATAGGCATTGGAAAATTCTGGGCTATAACGTGTAGATGAAGCACTAACAGGAGGCTTTAAAATTTTCATTCTAGTGTCCTTCGTTTGGGAGAAAAATGCAAAGGTACAATACAGCTTTTCCTTGCCGATATCTCTCTTTTGCAAAGAGATAGGCATTGGAAAATTCAGGGCTATAACGTGTAGATGAAGCACTAATAGGAGGCTTTAAAATTTTCATTCTAGTGTCCTTCTTTTGGGAGAAAAATGCAAAGGTACAATACAGCTTTTCCTTGCCGATATCTCTCTTTTGCAAAGAGCTAGGCATTGGAAAATTCAGGACATTAACGTGTAGATGAAGCACTAACAGTAGGCTTTAAAATTTTCATTCTAGTGTCTTTCGTTTGGGAGAAAAATGCAAAGGTACAATACAGCTTTTCCTTGCCAATATCTCTCTTTTGCAAAGAGCTAGGCATTGGAAAATTCAGGGCTATAACGTGTAGATGAAGCACTAACAGGAGGCTTTAAAATTTTCATTCTAGTGTCTTTCGTTTGGGAGAAAAATGCAAAGGTACAATACAGTTTTTCCTTGCCGATATCTCTCTTTTGCAAAGAGATAGGCATTGGAAAATTCAGGGCTATAACGTGTAGATGAAGCACTAACAGGAGGCTTTAAAATTTTCATTCTAGTGTCCTTCGTTTGGGAGAAAAATGCAAAGGTACAATACAGCTTTTCCTTGCCAATATCTCTCTTTTGCAAAGAGCTAGGCATTGGAAAATGCAGGGCTATAACGTGTAGATGAAGCACTAACAGGAGGCTTTACAATTTTCATTCTAGTGTCTTTCGTTTGGGAGAAAAATGCAAAGGTACAATGCTGCTTTTCCTTGCCGATATCTCTCTTTTGCAAAGAGATAGGCATTGGAAAATGCAGGGCTATAACGTGTAGATGAAGCACTAACAGGAGGCTTTAAAATTTTCATTCTAGTGTCTTTCGTTTGGGAGAAAAATGCAAAGGTACAATACAGTTTTTCCTTGCCGATATCTCTCTTTTGCAAAGAGATAGGCATTGGAAAATTCAGGGCTATAACGTGTAGATGAAGCACTAACAGGAGGCTTTAAAATTTTCATTCTAGTGTCCTTCGTTTGGGAGAAAAATGCAAAGGTACAATACAGCTTTTCCTTGCCAATATCTCTCTTTTGCAAAGAGCTAGGCATTGGAAAATTCAGGGCTATACCGTGTAGATGAAGCACTAACAGGAGGCTTTTAAATTTTCATTCTAGTGTCCTTCGTTTGGTAGAAAAATGCAAAGGTACAATACTGCTTTTCCTTGCCGATATCTCTCTTTTGCAAAGAGATAGGCATTGGAAAATTCTGGGCTAAAACGTGTAGATGAAGCACTAACAGGAGGCTTTAAAATTTTCATTCTAGTGTCCTTCGTTTGGGAGAAAAATGCAAAGGTAAAATACAGCTTTTCCTTGCCGATATCTCTCTTTTGCAAAGAGATAGGCATTGGAAAATTCAGGGCTATAACGTGTAGATGAAGCACTAATAGGAGGCTTTAAAATTTTAATTCTAGTGTCCTTCATTTGGGAGAAAAATGCAAAGGTACAATAAAGCTTTTCCTTGCCGATATCTCTCTTTTGCAAAGAGATAGGCATTGGAAAATTCAGGGCTATAACGTGTAGATGAAGCACTAACAGGAGGCTTTAAAATTTTCATTCTAGTGTCTTTCGTTTGGGAGAAAAATGCAAAGGTACAATACAGCTTTTCCTTGCCGATATCTCTCTTTTGCAAAGAGCTAGGCATTCGAAAATTCAGGGCTATAACGTGTAGATGAAGCACTAACAGGAGGCTTTAAAATTTTCATTCTAGTGTCCTTCGTTTGGGAGAAAAATGCAAAGGTACAATACAGCTTTTCCTTGCCAATATCTCTCTTTTGCAAAGAGCTAGGCATTGGAAAATGCAGGGCTATAACGTGTAGATGAAGCACTAACAGGAGGCTTTACAATTTTCATTCTAGTGTCTTTCGTTTGGGAGAAAAATGCAAAGGTACAATGCTGCTTTTCCTTGCCGATATCTCTCTTTTGCAAAGAGATAGGCATTGGAAAATGCAGGGCTATAACGTGTAGATGAAGCACTAACAGTAGGCTTTAAAATTTTCATTCTAGTGTCTTTCGTTTGGGAGAAAAATGCAAAGGTACAATACAGTTTTTCCTTGCCGATATCTCTCTTTTGCAAAGAGATAGGCATTGGAAAATTCAGGGCTATAACGTGTAGATGAAGCACTAACAGGAGGCTTTAAAATTTTCATTCTAGTGTCCTTCGTTTGGGAGAAAAATGCAAAGGTACAATACAGCTTTTCCTTGCCAATATCTCTCTTTTGCAAAGAGCTAGGCATTGGAAAATTCAGGGCTATACCGTGTAGATGAAGCACTAACAGGAGGCTTTTAAATTTTCATTCTAGTGTCCTTCGTTTGGTAGAAAAATGCAAAGGTACAATACTGCTTTTCCTTGCCGATATCTCTCTTTTGCAAAGAGATAGGCATTGGAAAATTCTGGGCTATAACGTGTAGATGAAGCACTAACAGGAGGCTTTAAAATTTTCATTCTAGTGTCCTTCGTTTGGGAGAAAAATGCAAAGGTAAAATACAGCTTTTCCTTGCCGATATCTCTCTTTTGCAAAGAGATAGGCATTGGAAAATTCAGGGCTATAACGTGTAGATGAAGCACTAATAGTAGGCTTTAAAATTTTCATTCTAGTGTCTTTCGTTTGGGAGAAAAATGCAAAGGTACAATAAAGCTTTTCCTTGCCGATATCTCTCTTTTGCAAAGAGATAGGCATTGGAAAATTCAGGGCTATAACGTGTAGATGAAGCACTAACAGGAGGCTTTAAAATATTCATTCTAGTGTCTTTCGTTTGGGAGAAAAATGCAAAAGTACAATGCAGCTTTTCCTTGCCGATATCTCTCTTTTGCAAAGAGATAGGCATTGGAAAATGCAGGGCTATAACGTGTAGATGAAGCACTAACAGTAGGCTTTAAAATTTTCATTCTAGTGTCTTTCGTTTGGGAGAAAAATGCAAAGGTACAATACAGCATTTCCTTGCCGATATCTCTCTTTTGCAAAGAGATAGGCATTGGAAAATTCAGGGCTATTACGTGTAGATGAAGCACTAAAAGGAGGCTTTAAAATTTTCATTCTAGTGTCTTTCGTTTGGGAGAAAAATGCAAAAGTACAATGCAGCTTTTCCTTGCCGATATCTCTCTTTTGCAAAGAGATAGGCATTGGAAAATGCAGGGCTATAACGTGTAGATGAAGCACTAACAGTAGGCTTTAAAATTTTCATTCTAGTGTCTTTCGTTTGGGAGAAAAATGCAAAGGTACAATACAGCATTTCCTTGCCGATATCTCTCTTTTGCAAAGAGATAGGCATAGGAAAATTCAGGGCTATTACGTGTAGATGAAGCACTAAAAGGAGGCTTTAAAATTTTCATTCTAGTGTCTTTCATTTGGGAGAAAAATGCAAAAGTACAATGCAGCTTTTCCTTGCCGATATCTCTCTTTTGCAAAGAGCTACGCATTGGAAAATTCAGGGCTATGTCGTGTAGATGATGGCCTAACAGGAGGCTTTAAAATTTTCTTTCTAGTGTCCTTCGTTTGGGAGAAAAATGCAATGGTACAAGACAGCTTTTCCTTGCCAATATCTCTCTTTTGCAAAGAGCTGCGCATTGGAAAATTCAGGGCTATGTCGTGTAGATGATGGCCTAACAGGAGGCTTTAAAATTTTCTTTCTAGTGTCCTTCGTTTGGGAGAAAAATGCAAAGGTACAAGACAGCTTTTCCTTGCCAATATCTCTCTTTTGCAAAGAGCTACGCATTGGAAAATTCAGGGCTATGTCGTGTAGATGATGGCCTAACAGGAGGCTTTAAAATTTTCTTTCTAGTGTCCTTCGTTTGGGAGAAAAATGCAAAGGTACAATGCAGCTTTTCCTTGCCGATATCTCTCTTTTGCAAAGAGCTACGCATTGGAAAATTCAGGGCTATGTCGTGTAGATGATGGCCTAACAGGAGGCTTTAAAATTTTCTTTCTAGTGTCCTTCGTTTGGGAGAAAAATGCAATGGTACAAGACAGCTTTTCCTTGCCAATATCTCTCTTTTGCAAAGAGCTGCGCATTGGAAAATTCAGGGCTATGTCGTGTAGATGATGGCCTAACAGGAGGCTTTAAAATTTTCTTTCTAGTGTCCTTCGTTTGGGAGAAAAATGCAAAGGTACAAGACAGCTTTTCCTTGCCAATATCTCTCTTTTGCAAAGAGCTACGCATTGGAAAATTCAGGGCTATGTCGTGTAGATGATGGCCTAACAGGAGGCTTTAAAATTTTCATTCTAGTGTCCTTCGTTTGGGAGAAAAATGCAAAGGTACAAGACAGCTTTTCCTTGCCAATATCTCTCTTTTGCAAAGAGCTAGGCATTGGAAAATTCAGGGCTATAACGTGTAGATGAAGCACTAACAGGAGGCTTTAAAATTTTCATTCTAGTGTCTTTCGTTTGGGAGAAAAATGCAAAGGTACAATACAGTTTTTCCTTGCCGATATCTCTCTTTTGCAAAGAGATAGGCATTGGAAAATTCAGGGCTATACCGTGTAGATGAAGCACTAAACAGGAGGCTTTTAAATTTTCATTCTAGTGTCCTTCGTTTGGGAGAAAAATGCAAAGGTACAATACAGCTTTTCCTTGCCAATATCTCTCTTTTGCAAAGAGCTAGGCATTGGAAAATGCAGGGCTATAACGTGTAGATGAAGCACTAACAGGAGGCTTTAAAATTTTCATTCTAGTGTCTTTCGTTTGGGAGAAAAATGCAAAAGTACAATGCAGCTTTTC
Source organism: Pseudophryne corroboree (assembly GCF_028390025.1). Classification (NCBI taxonomy): domain Eukaryota; kingdom Metazoa; phylum Chordata; class Amphibia; order Anura; family Myobatrachidae; genus Pseudophryne; species Pseudophryne corroboree. The sequence goes on from NW_026968345.1 coordinate 73,508, forward strand.
CTTGCCGATATCTCTCTTTTGCAAAGAGATAGGCATTGGAAAATTCAGGGCTATAACGTGTAGATGAAGCACTAATAGGAGGCTTTAAAATTTTCAATCTAGTGTCCTTCGTTTGGGAGAAAAATGCAAAGGTACAATACAGCTTTTCCTTGCCAATATCTCTCTTTTGCAAAGAGCTAGGCATTGGAAAATGCAGGGCTATAACGTGTAGATGAAGCACTAACAGGAGGCTTTACAATTTTCATTCTAGTGTCTTTTGTTTGTGAGAAAAATGCAAAGGTACAATGCAGCTTTTCCTTGCCGATATCTCTCTTTTGCAAAGAGATAGGCATTGGAAAATGCAGGGCTATAACGTGTAGATGAAGCACTAACAGGAGGCTTTAAAATTTTCATTCTAGTGTCTTTCGTTTGGGAGAAAAATGCAAAGGTACAATACAGCATTTCCTTGCCGATATCTCTCTTTTGCACAGAGATAGGCATTGGAAAATTCAGGGCTATAACGTGTAGATGAAGCACTAACAGGAGGCTTTAAAATTTTCATTCTAGTGTCTTTCGTTTGGGAGAAAAATGCAAAGGTACAATACAGCTTTTCCTTGCCGATATCTCTCTTTTGCAAAGAGATAGGCATTGGAAAATTCAGGGCTTATACGTGTAGATGAAGCACTAACAGGAGGCTTTAAAATTTTCATTCTAGTGTCCTTCGTTTGGGAGAAAAATGCAAAGGTACAATACAGCTTTTCCTTGCCGATATCTCTCTTTTGCAAAGAGATAGGCATTGGAAAATTCAGGGCTATAACGTGTAGATGAAGCACTAATAGTAGGCTTTAAAATTTTCATTCTAGTGTCCTTCGTTTGGGAGAAAAATGCAAAGGTACAATACAGCTTTTCCTTGCCGATATCTCTCTTTTGCAAAGAGATAGGCATTGGAAAATTCAGGGCTATAACGTGTAGATGAAGCACTAACAGGAGGCTTTAAAATTTTCATTCTAGTGTCTTTCGTTTGGGAGAAAAATGCAAAGGTACAATACCGCTTTTCCTTGCCGATATCTCTCTTTTGCAAAGAGATAGGCATTGGAAAATTCAGGGCTATAACGTGTAGATGAAGCACTAACAGGAGGCTTTCAAATTTTCATTCTAGTGTCTTTCGTTTGGGAGAAAAATGCAAAGGTACAATACAGCTTTTCCTTGCCGATATCTCTCTTTTGCAAAGAGATAGGCATTGGAAAATTCAGGGCTATAACGTGTAGATGAAGCACTAATAGGAGGCTTTAAAATTTTTATTCTAGTGTCCTTCGTTTGGGAGAAAAATGCAAAGGTACAATACAGCTTTTCCTTGCCGATATCTCTCTTTTGTAAAGAGATAGGCATTGGAAAATTCAGGGCTATAACGTGTAGATGAAGCACTAACAGGAGGCTTTAAAATTTTCATTCTAGTGTCTTTCGTTTGGGAGAAAAATGCAAAGGTACAATACAGCTTTTCCTTGCCGATATCTCTCTTTTGCAAAGAGATAGGCATTGGAAAATTCAGGGCTATAACGTGTAGATGAAGCACTAACAGGAGGCTTTAAAATTTTCATTCTAGTGTCCTTCGTTTGGGAGAAAACTGCAAAGGTACAATACAGCTTTTCCTTGCCGATATCTCTCTTTTGCAAAGAGATAGGCATTGGAAAATTCAGGCCTATAACGTGTAGATGAAGCACTAATAGGAGGCTTTAAAATTTTCATTCTAGTGTCCTTCGTTTGGGAGAAAAATGCAAAGGTACAATACAGCTTTTCCTTGCCGATATCTCTCTTTTGCAAAGAGATAGGCATTGGAAAATTCAGGGCTATAACGTGTAGATGAAGCACTAACAGGAGGCTTTAAAATTTTTATTCTAGTGTATTTCGTTTGGGAGAAAAATGCAAAGGTACAATACCGCTTTTCCTTGCCGATATCTCTCTTTTGCAAAGAGCTAGGCATTGGAAAATTCAGGGCTATAACGTGTAGATGAAGCACTAATAGGAGGCTTTAAAATTTTCAATCTAGTGTCCTTCGTTTGGGAGAAAAATGCAAAGGTACAATACAGCTTTTCCTTGCCAATATCTCTCTTTTGCAAAGAGCTAGGCATTGGAAAATTCAGGGCTATAACGTGTAGATGAAGCACTAACAGGAGGCTTTAAAATTTTCATTCTAGTGTCTTTCGTTTGGGAGAAAAATGCAAAAGTACAATGCTGCTTTTCCTTGCCGATATCTCTCTTTTGCAAAGAGATAAGCATTGGAAAATTCAGGGCTATAACGTGTAGATGAAGCACTAACAGGAGGCTTTAAAATTTTCATTCTAGTGTCTTTCGTTTGGGAGAAAAATGCAAAGGTACAATACAGCTTTTCCTTGCCAATATCTCTCTTTTGCAAAGAGCTAGGCATTGGAAAATGCAGGGCTATAACGTGTAGATGAAGCACTAACAGGAGGCTTTACAATTTTCATTCTAGTGTCTTTCGTTTGGGAGAAAAATGCAAAGGTACAATGCTGCTTTTCCTTGCCGATATCTCTCTTTTGCAAAGAGATAGGCATTGGAAAATGCAGGGCTATAACGTGTAGATGAAGCACTAACAGGAGGCTTTAAAATTTTCATTCTAGTGTCTTTCGTTTGGGAGAAAAATGCAAAGGTACAATGCAGCTTTTCCTTGCCGATATCTCTCTTTTGCAAAGAGATAGGCATTGGAAAATGCAGGGCTATAACGTGTAGATGAAGCACTAACAGGAGGCTTTAAAATTTTCATTCTAGTGTATTTCGTTTGGGAGAAAAATGCAAAGGTACAATACAGCATTTCCTTGCCGATATCTCTCTTTTGCACAGAGATAGGCATTGGAAAATTCAGGGCTATAACGTGTAGATGAAGCACTAACAGGAGGCTTTAAAATTTTCATTCTAGTGTCTTTCGTTTGGGAGAAAAATGCAAAGGTACAATACAGCTTTTCCTTGCCGATATCTCTCTTTTGCAAAGAGATAGGCATTGGAAAATTCAGGGCTATAACGTGTAGATGAAGCACTAACAGGAGGCTTTAAAATTTTCATTCTAGTGTCCTTCGTTTGGGAGAAAAATGCAAAGGTACAATACAGCTTTTCCTTGCCGATATCTCTCTTTTGCAAAGAGATAGGCATTGGAAAATTCAGGGCTATAACGTGTAGATGAAGCACTAATAGTAGGCTTTAAAATTTTCATTCTAGTGTCCTTCGTTTGGGAGAAAAATGCAAAGGTACAATACAGCTTTTCCTTGCCGATATCTCTCTTTTGCAAAGAGATAGGCATTGGAAAATTCAGGGCTATAACGTGTAGATGAAGCACTAATAGGAGGCTTTAAAATTTTCAATCTAGTGTCCTTCGTTTGGGAGAAAAATGCAAAGGTACAATACAGCTTTTCCTTGCCAATATCTCTCTTTTGCAAAGAGCTAGGCATTGGAAAATTCAGGGCTATAACGTGTAGATGAAGCACTAATAGGAGGCTTTAAAATTTTCAATCTAGTGTCCTTCGTTTGGGAGAAAAATGCAAAGGTACAATACAGCTTTTCCTTGCCAATATCTCTCTTTTGCAAAGAGCTAGGCATTGGAAAATGCAAGGCTATAACGTGTAGATGAAGCACTAACAGGAGGCTTTACAATTTTCATTCTAGTGTCTTTCGTTTGGGAGAAAAATGCAAAGGTACAATACAGCTTTTCCTTGCCGATATCTCTCTTTTGCAAAGAGATAGGCATTGGAAAATTCAGGGCTATAACGTGTAGATGAAGCACTAACAGGAGGCTTTAAAATTTTCATTCTAGTGTCTTTCGTTTGGGAGAAAAATGCAAAGGTACAATACAGCTTTTCCTTGCCGATATCTCTCTTTTGCAAAGAGATAGGCATTGGAAAATTCAGGGCTATAACGTGTAGATGAAGCACTAACAGGAGGCTTTAAAATTTTCATTCTAGTGTCCTTCGTTTGGGAGAAAACTGCAAAGGTACAATACAGCTTTTCCTTGCCGATATCTCTCTTTTGCAAAGAGATAGGCATTGGAAAATTCAGGCCTATAACGTGTAGATGAAGCACTAATAGGAGGCTTTAAAATTTTCATTCTAGTGTCCTTCGTTTGGGAGAAAAATGCAAAGGTACAATACAGCTTTTCCTTGCCGATATCTCTCTTTTGCAAAGAGATAGGCATTGGAAAATTCAGGGCTATAACGTGTAGATGAAGCACTAACAGGAGGCTTTAAAATTTTTATTCTAGTGTATTTCGTTTGGGAGAAAAATGCAAAGGTACAATACCGCTTTTCCTTGCCGATATCTCTCTTTTGCAAAGAGCTAGGCATTGGAAAATTCAGGGCTATAACGTGTAGATGAAGCACTAATAGGAGGCTTTAAAATTTTCAATCTAGTGTCCTTCGTTTGGGAGAAAAATGCAAAGGTACAATACAGCTTTTCCTTGCCAATATCTCTCTTTTGCAAAGAGCTAGGCATTGGAAAATTCAGGGCTATAACGTGTAGATGAAGCACTAACAGGAGGCTTTAAAATTTTCATTCTAGTGTCTTTCGTTTGGGAGAAAAATGCAAAAGTACAATGCTGCTTTTCCTTGCCGATATCTCTCTTTTGCAAAGAGCTAGGCATTGGAAAATGCAGGGCTATAACGTGTAGATGAAGCACTAACAGGAGGCTTTACAATTTTCATTCTAGTGTCTTTCGTTTGGGAGAAAAATGCAAAGGTACAATGCTGCTTTTCCTTGCCGATATCTCTCTTTTGCAAAGAGATAGGCATTGGAAAATGCAGGGCTATAACGTGTAGATGAAGCACTAACAGGAGGCTTTAAAATTTTCATTCTAGTGTCTTTCGTTTGGGAGAAAAATGCAAAGGTACAATACAGCTTTTCCTTGCCGATATCTCTCTTTTGCAAAGAGATAGGCATTGGAAAATTCAGGGCTATAACGTGTAGATGAAGCACTAACAGGAGGCTTAAAAAATTTCATTCTAGTGTCCTTCGTTTGGGAGAAAAATGCAAAGGTACAATACAGCTTTTCCTTGCCAATATCTCTCTTTTGCAAAGAGATAGGCATTGGAAAATTCAGGGCTATAACGTGTAGATGAAGCACTAACAGGAGGCTTTAAAATTTTCATTCTAGTGTCTTTCGTTTGGGAGAAAAATGCAAAGGTACAATACAGTTTTTCCTTGCCGATATCTCTCTTTTGCAAAGAGATAGGCATTGGAAAATTCAGGGCTATAACGTGTAGATGAAGCACTAACAGGAGGCTTTAAAAGCACTCTGGGTGTGCTGCTCCTACGATTTCCCCAAATGTGGGACACTTGATTACATAATTTGTGTTTCCTCTGGTCGGCTCTCGTATAATTCAGATCTCTTTGTCTCAGGTCTCTCTCCAGCCTAGTTTGCTGTCTGTTTCCACTTCTCTTTTCTTGAGCCGCTCCCTTCTATGCCCTTGTGCACTATCCTGACTTCCCCGTCTGCTTACTTTGTGCCTTCCAACGCACAATGCAAACTACAGGTAGTGCTGCAGGGCCCACACCCTTTTACTTGCTTTACAGAGCAGCTCTGGAGCTGTTACAGTGCCCAGCTGCTGCAAGAAATCAGCTTGAATGCTTCAGGGGCTGGGGCATAGCCAACATGAGCCCCACACCGAAGGAGGGTGGAGGTGTTTAATGCGAACTAGGGGTCATCCAAGCGCCGCAAAAGGCTGCCATGCCCTGCACACCCCTTTTTTATTTTCATATGCAGACGAGGGTTGAAGCCAACTTTGACCCACTGCTTGGATGACATCACCATATGCATATCCATCTGTGGCAGGCCTTCCCCCAGGAATGCTTGCACTAGTTGTTGCATTTGGTTTGTTGTTTGGGGGTGCTTCAGTATTAGGCAGCCTTCTGCCCTCCCATGTTCATCTGAAAATATATGTTCTCCCTGCAGTTGTTGTCCCAAGATGAGAGTTCCCTTGTGCTGCCTCAGTTGAATCTCCTTTACTTGACAGAGATGTGCATGAGCAGCGGCCCTCCCCAGCCCTATTCCAAATCATACTTATTTTGCATAGGAGATACCATGGTCATGAAGATTTTTCTCCCAGGGTTACTCTAGGGGTTACATTTGGGGAAATCACAGGGGTCAGCATACCCAGAATGCAGTGAATGAACCTCACCCTGGGAGAATAATCTTCATGACCATGGTATCTCCTATGCAAAATAAGTATGATTTGGGATAGAGCAGGGGAGGGCCACTGCTCAGGCACATCTCTGTCAAGTTAAGGAGATTCAACTGAGGCAGCACAAGGGAACTCTCATCTTGGGACAACAACTGCAGGGAGAACATATATTTTCAGATGAACATGGGAGGGCAGAAGGCTGCCTAATACTGAAGCACCCCCAAACAACAAACCAAATGCAACAACTAGTGCAAGCATTCCTGGGGGAAGGCCTGCCACAGATGGATTTGATGGATTTGATTATGAAAAGAGAAAAGGGGCATGCAGGGCATGGCGGCCTTTTGCGGCGCTTGGCTGACCCCTAGTTTGCATTAAACACCTCCACCCTCCGTCGGTGTGGGGCTCTTGTTGGCTATGCCCCAGCACCTGAAGCATTCAAGCTGATTTCTTGCTGCAGCTGGGCACTGTAACAGCTCCAGAGCTGCTCTGTAAGGCAAGTAAAAGGGTGTGGGCCGTGCAGCACTAACTGTAGTTTGCATTGTGCGTTGGAAGGCACAAAGTAAGCAGACAGGAGAAGTCAGGAGAGTGCACAAGGGCATAGAAGGCAGCGGCTCAAGAAAAGAGAAGTGGAAACAAACAGCAAACTAGGCTGGAGAGAGACCTGAGACAAAGAGATCTGAATTATACGAGAGCCGACCAGGGGAAACACAAATTATGCAGTCAAGTTTCCCACAGGAGTATATAGGATACGACCCAGTGGTACCTGACGACATAGATACTAACAGCTATTTAATAACATTATGCTAGAAAGTGATTATTAGCAACATATATATCTATATAAACAACCCCGCCAGGGTTGTGCCTTCAAAAATAATCACACACGGACACGCTTTTTAAACCTTTTTTTCACATCTCTTTATTCTTCTTATGCACATGTATGTTAGTTCTGTGATTTTAACCTTTATGTTTCACTGCAGTTTGGGATAATAATATTAATATTTATCCAATTCTAATACATACTTAATAAAGGTTATATTTTATGTTTCATTCATTCTGTCCAGTGCGTCAACAGTGCAGATTTCTTCTTGTTTTTTCTCCCAAATTCTATAACAATGACAGTAAATGTTGTTTCTTTTCAAACAGAACTTTCTTGACCATGCTTCTTTTTTGAAAGATCTGGGAGCACATGGAAAACAGTACAAACCATGCAGTATCACAAGAGCCTTTATTTGATCTTTCATGAAGATAGAGCAGAATTGAGGACACGTCAACAATTTCTGCCGAAGGTGGTTCATCTTTCCACATGGCGCCTTTGGCCACTGACACCTTCGTTGAGTCAAAGTCTCTGGCTGTGGTCAGAACTTTGAAAATTTATGTCACCAGAACGGTTCAGATTAGGAAAACAGAGGCTCTGTTTGTCCTGTATGCTCCCAACAGGATTGGGTGTCCTGCTTCCATGTAGACCATTATGCGCTGGATCTGTGGTAAGATTCAGCATGCTCATTCCACGGCAGGATTGCCGTTACTGAATTAGGTGAAGACCCATTCTACTAGAAAGGTGGGTTCATCCTGGGCAGCTGGTCGGGGAGTCTCGGCATTGCAACTTTGCCGAGCAGCTATTTAGTAAACACTTTTGCTAAGTTTTAAAAGTTTTAGAGTAAAGGAGATTCAACTGAGGCAGCACAAGGGAACTCCCATCTGGGGACAACAACTGCAGTGAGAACACATATTTTCAGATGAACATGGGAGGGCAGAAGGCTGCCTAATACTGAAGCACCCCCAAACAACAAACCAAATGCAACAACTAGTACAAGCATTCCTGGGGGAAGGTCTGCAGAAGACGGATTTGCATACAGTGATGTCATCCAAGCAGTGGGCCAAAGTTGGCTGGAACCCTCATCTGCATATGAAAAGAGAAAAGGGGTATGCAGGGCGCCGCCATGGCCTTTTGCGGCGCTTGGATGACCCTTAGTTCGCATTAAACACCCCCACCCTCCTTTGGTGTGGGGCTCATGTTGGCCATGCCCCAGCCCCTGAAGCATTCAGGCTGATTTCTTGCAGCAGCTTGGCACTGTAACAGCTCCAGAGCTGCTCTGTAAGGCAAGTAAAAGGGTGTGGGCCCTGCAGCACTACCTGTAGTTTGCATTGTGCATTGGAAGGCACAAAGTAAGCAGACAGGAGGAGAAGTCAGGATAGTTCACAAGGGTATAGAAGGGAGGGGCTCAAGAAAAAAGAAGTGGAAACAGACAGCAAACTAGGCTGGAGAGAGACCTGAGACAAAGAGATCTGAATTATATGAGAGCCGACCAGGGGAAACACAAATTATGCAGTCAAGTTTCCCACATTTGGGGAAATCGCAGGGGCAGCACACCCAGGTGAGATACTATAATCAGGACGGTGCTTCTCCCAGGGCAAGGCTCACCCATTGCACTCTGGGTGTGCTGCTCCTACGATTTCCCCAAATGTGGGACACTTGACTGCATAATTTGTGTTTCCTCTGGTCAGCTCTCGTATAATTCAGATCTCTTTGTCTCAGGTCTCTCTCCAGCCTAGTTTGCTGTCTGTTTCCACTTCTTTTTTTCTTGAGCCCCTCCCTTCTATACCCTTGTGCACTATCCTGACTTCTCCTCCCGTCTGCTTACTTTGTGCCTTCCAATGCACAATGCAAACTACAGGTAGTGCTGCAGGGCCCACACCCTTTTACTTGCCTTACAGAGCAGCTCTGGAGCTGTTACAGTGCCCAGCTGCTGCAAGAAATCAGCTTGAATGCTTCATGGGATGGGGCATGGCCAACATGAGCCCCACACCAAAGGAGGGTGGGGGTGTTTAATGCGATCTAGGGGTCATCCAAGCACCGGAAAAGGCTGCCATGCCCTGCACGCCCCTTTTCTCTTTTAATATGCAGATGAGGGTTGAAGCCAACTTTGACCCACTGCTTGGATAACATCACCATATGCAAATCCATCTGCTGCAGGCCTTCCCCCAGGAATGCTTGCACTAGTTGTTGCATTTGGTTTGTTGTTTGGGGGTGCTTCAGTATTAGGCAGCCTTCTGCCCTCCCATGTTCATCTGAAAATATGTGTTCTCCCTGCAGTTGTTGTCCCCAGATGAGAGTTCCCTTGTGCTGCCTCAGTTGAATCTCCTTTACTTGACAGAGATGTGCCTGAGCAGCGGCCCTCCCCAGCCCTATCCCAAATCATACTTATTTTGCATAGGAGACACCATGGTCATGAAAATTGTTCACCCAGGGTTAGGTTCATTCATTGCATTCTGGGTATGCTGACCCCTGTGATTTCCCCAAATGTGGGAAACTCGCCTGCATTATTTGTTGTAGTGGGGGACTGTGTTTGTGTTTTCCGCTGGTCAGCTCTGGTAAAAGTCAGATTTCTTTGTCTCAGATCTTCCTCTAGCCTTGTTCTTCTTTCGAGAGTTCCATTGTGCTGCCTCAGTTGGATCTCCTTCACTTGACAGGGGGGTGCCCGAGCAGCGACCCTCCCCAGCTCTAGCCCAACTCCTACTTACCTGCCAGGTGAGATACTATGATCAGGAAGTTGCTTCTCCCAGGGCAAGGCTCACCCATTGCACTCTGGGTGTGCTGCTCCTACGATTTCCCCAAATGTGGGACACTTGACTGCATAATTTGTGTTTCCTCTGGTCGGCTCTCGTATAATTCAGATCTCTTTGTCTCAGGTCTTTCTCCAGCCTAGTTTGCTGTCTGTTTCCACTTCTTTTATCTTGAGCCCCTCCCTTCTATACCCTTGTGCACTATCCTGACTTCTCCTCCCGTCTGCTTACTTTGTGCCTTCCAATGCACAATGCAAACTACAGGTAGTGCTGCAGGGCCCACACAATCTTTTACTTGCCTTACAGAGCAGCTCTGGAGCTGTTACAGTGCCCAGCTGCTGCAAGAAATCAGCTTGAATGCTTCAGGGGATGGGGCATGGCCAACATGAGCCCCACACCAAAGGTGGATGGGGGTGTTTAATGCGAACTAGGGGTCATCCAAGCACCGCAAAAGGCCGCCATGCCCTGCACGCCCCTTTTCTCTTTTCATATGCAGATGAGGGTTGAAGCCAACTTTGACCCACTGCTTGGATGACATCACCATATGCAAATCCATCTGCTGCAGGCCTTCCCCCAGGAATGCTTGCACTAGTTGTTGCATTTGGTTTGTTGTTTGGGGGTGCTTCAGTTTTAGGTAGCCTTCTGCCCTCCCATGTTCATCTGAAAATATGTGTTCTCCCTGCAGTTGTTGTCCCCAGATGAGAGTTCCCTTGTGCTGCCTCAGTTGAATCTCCTTTACTTGACAGAGATGTGCCTGAGCAGCGGCCCTCCCAGCCCTATCCAAAATCATACTTATTTTGCATAGGAGACACCATGGTCATGAAGATTGTTCTCCCAGGGTGAGGTTCATTCATTGCATTCTGGGTATGCTGACCCCTGTGATTTCCCCAAATGTGGGAAACTCGCCTGCATTTTTTGTGGTAGTGGGGGACTGTGTTTGTGTTTTCCTCTGGTCAGCTCTGGTAAAAGTCAGATTTCTTTGTCTCATATATTCCTCTAGCCTTGTTCTTCTTTCGAGAGTACCCTTGTGCTGCCTCAGTTGGATCTCCTTCACTTGACAGGGGGGTGCCCGAGCAGTGACCCTCCCCAGCTCTAGCCCAACTCCTACTTACCTGCCAGGTGAGATACTATGATCATGAAGGTGCTTCTCCAAGGGCAAGGCTCACCCATTGCACTCTGGGTGTGCTGCTCCTGCGATTTCCCCAAATGTGGGAAACTTGATTGCATAATTTGTGTTTCCCCTGGTCGGCTCTCGTATAATTCAGATCTCTTTGTCTCAGGTCTCTCTCCAGCCTAGTTTGCTGTCTGTTTCCACTTCTCTTTTCTGGAGCCACTGCCTTCTATGCCCTTGCGCACTATCCTGACTTCTCCCGTCTGCTTACTTTGTGCCTTCCAACACACAATGCGAACTACAGGTAGTGCTGCAGGGCCCACACCCTTTTAGTTGCCTTACAGAGCAGCTCTGGAGCTGTTACAGTGCCCAGCTGCTGCAAGAAATCAGCTTGAATGCTTCAGGGGCTGGGGCATAGCCAACATGAGCCCCACACCAAAGGAGGGTGGGGGTGTTTAATGCGAACTAGGGGTCATCCAAGCACCGCAAAAGGCCGCCATGCCCTGCATGCCCCTTTTCTCTTTTCATATGCAAATGAGGGTTCCAGCCAACTTTGGCCCACTGCTTGGATGACATCACCGTATGCAAATCCGTCTGCTGCAGACCTTCCCCCAGGAATGCTTGTACTAGTTGTTGCATATGGTTTGATATTTGATGGTGCTTCAGTATTAGGCAGCCTTCCGCCCTCCCATGTTCATCTGAAAAGATGTGGTCTCCCTGCAGTTGTTGTCCCCAGACGAGAGTTCCCTTGTGCTTCCTCAGTTGAATCTCCTTAACTTGACGGGGGAGGGGCCGAGCAGCCACCCTCCCCAGCCCTATCCCAACTCATACTTATTTTGCATATGAGATCTCTTGATCATGAAGATTGTTCTCACAGGGTGAAGTTCATCCATTATATTTTAAAATAGGAAGGTACAAATTACATATTTGAATTGCATCTATGTGCTGGATTCAAATGTCCCCCCCCCTTCCTTTCTCAATTGTGCCCATCAGCAGCTATTCTAAGGTTGCTGCCAATGGGTGTGACACATTAATTTCTTCTGTGGGGTACACAGGACTCCACAAGGATTCACATTGGGGTGTAGAGTAGGATCTTGATCTGAGGCACCAACCGGCTCAAAGCTTTTGACTGTTCCCAAGATGCTCAGTGCATCCTCCTCTATAACCCCGCTTCCATGAACAGGGAGCTCAGTTTGTAGTTGGTGCCTTCAGTAGCAGGCCACTTAACAGGGGCCTGCCTCAGGCAGCCTATTCTTAGCTATTCATTTTGACAAGAAAAGAAGAACTTGTTTTATGAGAATCTACAAGGGCTGCAGCAGGCTAGGTCTAATAGACATCTTTACTACAGCTTCATCACTCCCAGCGGCGCTGTATACTCCCGTGCCCTGGTTGCTGGGTCACTGCAGCGGAGGCTCCGGTTTCTTCCTAAGGTCAGTCACACACACACCGCCCTTCCGGATCACGAGGCCGCTGATGAAGGGGAGCGTGGCCGTAGGGGGTGGACCGTGTGCGCACTGGCGTGGACACTGATTACTGGGCAGCCGCTCCACTAGCCACCAGGTACAGTTAAGGAGCACAGGTCTGGGGGTTTTTCTCCTATATTAAACCAATTTTGTACTGCCCGCAGCGCATTGTGATAGGTAATAGGGCCTGATTCAGGTTGGATTGCAATCACAATAAGTGATCCAACTGCAAAAATTGCTAAGAGCATACGCATGTGCCTGCATTTTCTGCGGCACCCCGCAGAGAATGCGATCGCCTCTGCCTGTCAATCGGGGCAGGGGGGGAGAGGGGGGTCAGCAACACTCCATTTCCAAGTCAGGGATGGAGCGGTGCGGGGGCAAGGCTTCAAAATGGGGTCTGCAATGGAGGAGACACAGGGGGCGTGGTCACAGCGGCTGTATGACATCACATTCAGCCGCTGTGATCACAAAAATGGTGGCGGCTTCCTGCGCGCACATACAGTCTGCACCAGCAGGAGGCTACACCATTTTTTATGATCACGCTGAACTGCAGTGCGACTGCAATTACAGCATGGTCAAGAAGGGAGGCGTCATGCTGGGTGGCCATAAGAGATGAGCGGGTTCGGTTCCTCGGAATCCGAACCCGCCCGAACTTCACCCTTTTTTGCACGGGTCCGAGCAGACTCGGATCCTCCCGCCTTGCTCGGTTAACCCGAGCGCGCCCGAACGTCATCATCCCGCTGTCGGATTCTCACGAGACTTGGATTCTATATAAGGAGCCGCGCGTCGCCGCCATTTTCACACATGCATTGAGATTGATAGGGAGAGGACGTGGCTGGCGTCCTCTCCGTTTAGATTAGAAGATAGAGACGAGTGACATTTGATTTACTACTAATTTGGGGAGCAGTTGAACTTGTCAGGAGTACTCAGTAGTGTAGAGTTTTGCTGATAGTGACCACCAGTTTTATTATTTATAATCCGTTCTCTGCCTGAAAAAAAACGATACACATACCATATCTGTGCTCAGCCTCAGTGTGCTGCATGATATATCATCTATGTATATCTGACTGTGCTGAGTGCTCACTGCTCACACAGCTTAATTGTGGGGGAGACTGGGGAGCAGTTATAGCAGGAGTACAGTGAACACTTTTGCTGCCAGTGTGACCACCAGTATATTGTCTGCCTGAAAAAGTTAAACACTCCTGTGGTGTTTTTTTTTTATTCTATAAACGCATTCTGCTGACAGTGTCCAGCAGGTCCGTCATACATATATTATATAAATATTTATCTGCAGTAGTGTTATATTTTTTTTTTCATCTTTATCATCTCTATATTAGCAGACGCAGTACGGTAGTCCACGGCTGTGGCTATCTCTGTGTCGTCAGTGCTCGTCCATAATTGTATACCTACCTACCTGTGGTGGGTTTTTTTTTTCTATCTTCTTCATACTAGTAGTTTAGGAGTCTACTGACAGTGTCCACCAGGTCCATCATTATATTATATACCTACAGTAGTAATATATTTATTATATTATCTATACTAGTAGACGCAGTACGGTAGTCCACGGCTGTGGCTATCTCTGTGTCGTCAGTGCTCGTCCATAATTGTATACCTACCTACCTGTGGTGGGTTTTTTTTTTATCTTCTTCATACTAGTAGTTTAGCAGTCTGCTGACAGTGTCCACCAGGTCCGTCATTATATTATATACCTACAGTAGTAATATATTTATTATATTATCTATACTAGCAGACGCAGTACGGTAGTCCACGGCTGTACCTACCTCTGTGTCGTCAGTGCTCGTCCATAATTGTATACCTACCTGTGGTGGGGTTTTTTTTTCTATCTTCTTCATACTAGTAGTTTAGGAGTCTGCTGACAGTGTCCACCAGGTCCGTCATTATATTATATACCTACAGTAGTAATATATTTAGTATATTATCTATACTAGCAGACGCAGTACGGTAGTTCACGGCTGTACCTACCTCTGTGTCGTCACTCGTCCATAATTGTATACCTAACTGTGGTGGTTTTTTTTTTCTATCTTCTTCATACTAGTAGTTTAGCAGTCTGCTGACAGTGTCCACCAGGTCCGTCATTATATTATATATACCTACAGTAGTTATATATATTTTTTTTTATATCATTAATTATCATCTCTATACTAGCAGACGCAGTACGGTAGTCCACGGCTGTGGCTATCTCTGTGTCGTCAGTGCTCGTCCATAATTGTATACCTACCTACCTGTGGTGGAAGTTTTTTTCTATCTTCTTCATACTAGTAGTTTAGCAGTCTGCTGACAGTGTCCACCAGGTCCGTCATTATATTATATATACCTACAGTAGTTATATATATTTTTTTTTTATATCATTAATTATCATCTCTATACTAGCAGACGCAGTACGGTAGTCCACGGCTGTAGCTACCTCTGTGTCGTCAGTCACTCGTCATCCATAAGTATACTAGTATCCATCCATCTCCATTGTTTACCTGAGGTGCCTTTTAGTTGTGCCTATTAAAATATGGAGAACAAAAATGTTGAGGTTCCAAAAATAGGGAAAGATCAAGATCCACTTCCACCTCGTGCTGAAGCTGCTGCCACTAGTCATGGCCGAGACGATGAAATTCCATCAACGTCGTCTGCCAAGGCCGATGCCCAATGTCATAGTACAGAGCATGTAAAATCCAAAACACAAAAGATCAGTAAAAAAAGGACTCAAAAATCTAAATAAAAATCGTCGGAGGAGAAGCGTAAACTTGCCAATATGCCATTTACCACACGGAGTGGCAAGGAACGGCTGAGGCCCTGGCCTATGTTCATGGCTAGTGGTTCAGCTTCACATGAGGATGGAAGCACTCAGCCTCTCGCTAGAAAAATGAAAAGACTTAAGCTGGCAAAAGCACAGCAAAGAACTGTGCGTTCTTCAAAATCACAAATCCACAAGGAGAGTCCAATTGTGTCGGTTGCGATGCCTGACCTTCCCAACACTGGACGTGAAGAGCATGCACCTTCCACCATTTGCATGCCCCCTGCAAGTGCTGGAAGGAGCACCCGCAGTCCAGTTCCTGATAGTCAGATTGAAGATGTCAGTGTTGAAGTACACCAGGATGAGGAGGATATGGGTGTTGCTGGCGCTGGGGAGGAAATTGACAAGGAGGATTCTGATGGTGAGGTGGTTTGTTTAAGTCAGGCACCCGGCGAGACACCTGTTGTCCGTGGGAGGAATATGGCCATTGACATGCCTGGTGAAAATACCAAAAAAATCAGCTCTTCGGTGTGGAAGTATTTCAACAGAAATGCGGACAACAGGTGTCAAGCCGTGTGTTGCCTTTGTCAAGCTGTAATAAGTAGGGGTAAGGACGTTAACCACCTCGGAACATCCTCCCTTATACGTCACCTGCAGCGCATTCATCATAAGTCAGTGACAAGTTCAAAAACTTTGGGCGACAGCGGAAGCAGTCCACTGACCAGTAAATCCCTTCCTCTTGTAACCAAGCTCACGCAAACCACCCCACCAACTCCCTCAGTGTCAATTTCCTCCTTCCCCAGGAATGCCAATAGTCCTGCAGGCCATGTCACTGGCAATTCTGACGAGTTCTCTCCTGCCTGGGATTCCTCCGATGCATCCTTGAGTGTAACGCCTACTGCTGCTGGCGCTGCTGTTGTTGCTGCTGGGAGTCGATGGTCATCCCAGAGGGGAAGTCGTAAGACCACTTTTACTACTTCCACCAAGCAATTGACTGTCCAACAGTCCTTTGCAAGGAAGATGAAATATCACAGCAGTCATCCTGCTGCAAAGCGGATAACTGAGGCCTTGGCATCCTGGGCAGTGAGAAACGTGGTTCCGGTATCCATCATTACTTCAGAGCCAACTATAGACTTGATTGAGGTACTGTGTCCCCGGTACCAAATACCATCTAGGTTCCATTTCTCTAGGCAGGCGATACCGAAAATGTACACAGACCTCAGAAAAAGACTCACCAGTGTCCTAAAAAATGCAGTTGTACCCAATGTCCACTTAACCACGGACATGTGGACAAGTGGAGTAGGGCAGACTCAGGACTATATGACTGTGACAGCCCACTGGGTAGATGTATTGACTCCCGCCGCAAGAACAACAGCGGCGGCACCAGTAGCAGCATCTCGCAAACGCCAACTCTTTCCTAGGCAGGCTACGCTTTGTATCACCGCTTTCCAGAATACGCACACAGCTGAAAACCTCTTACGGCAACTGAGGAAGATCATCACAGAATGGCTTACCCCAATTGGACTCTCCTGTGGATTTGTGGCATCGGACAACACCAGCAATATTGTGCGTGCATTATATCTGGGCAAATTCCAGCACGTCCCATGTTTTGCACATACCTTGAATTTGGTGGTGCAGAATTATTTAAAAAACGACAGGGGCGTGCAAGAGATGCTGTCGGTGGCCACAAGAATTGCGGGACACTTTCGGCGTACAGGCACCACGTACAGAAGACTGGAGCAACACCAAAAACGCCTGAACCTGCCCTGCCATCATCTGAAGCAAGAAGTGGTAACGAGGTGGAATTCAACCCTCTATATGCTTCAGAGGATGGAGGAGCAGCAAAAGGCCATTCAAGCCTATACATCTGACCACGATATAGGAGGTGGAATGCACCTGTCTCAAGCGCAGTGGAGAATGATTTCAACGTTGTGCAAGGTTCTGCAACCTTTTGAACTTGCCACACGTGAAGTCAGTTCAGACACTGCCAGCCTGAGTCAGGTCATTCCCGTCATCAGGCTTTTGCAGAAGAAGCTGGAGACATTGAAGGAGGAGCTAAGACAGAGCGATTCCGCTAGGCATGTGGGACTTGTGGATGGAGCCCTTCATTCGCTTAACCAGGATTCACGGGTGGTCAATCTGTTGAAATCAGAGCACTACATTTTGGCCACCGTGCTCGATCCTAGATTTAAAACCTACGTTGTATCTCTCTTTCCGGCAGACACAAGTCTGCAGGGGTTCAAAGACCTGCTGGTGAGAAAATTATCAAGTCAAGCGGAACTTGATCGGTCAACAGCTCCTCCTTCACATTCTCCCGCAATTGGGGGTGCGAGGAAAAGGCTCAGAATTCCGAGCCCACCCGCTGGCGGTGATGCAGGGCAGTCTGGAGCGACTGCTGATGCTGACATCTGGTCCGGACTGAAGGACCTGCCAACGATTACGGACATGTCGTCTACTGTCACTGCATATGATTCTCTCACCATTGAAAGAATGGTGGAGGATTATATGAGTGACCGCATCCAAGTAGGCACGTCAGACAGTCCGTACGTATACTGGCAGGAAAAAGAGGCAATTTGGAGGCCCTTGCACAAACTGGCTTTATTCTACCTAAGTTGCCCTCCCACAAGTGTGTACTCCGAAAGAGTGTTTAGTGCCGCCGCTCACCTTGTCAGCAATCGGCGTACGAGGTTACTTCCAGAAAATGTGGAGAAGATGATGTTCATTAAAATGAATTATAATCAATTTCTCCGTGGAGACATTGACCAGCAGCAATTGCCTCCACAAAGTACACAGGGAGCTGAGATGGTGGATTCCAGTGGGGACGAATTGATAATCTGTGAGGAGGGGGATGTACACGGTGATGAATCGAAGGATGATGATGAGGTGGACATCTTGCCTCTATAGAGCCAGTTTGTGCAAGGAGAGATTAATTGCTTCTTTTTTGGTGGGGGTCCAAACCAACCCGTCATTTCAGTCACAGTCGTGTGGCAGACCCTGTCACTGAAATGATGGGTTGGTTAAAGTGTGCATGTCCTGTTTATACAACATAAGGGTGGGTGGGAGGGCCCAAGGCAATTCCACCTTGCACCTCTTTTTTCTTTTATTTTTCTTTGCGTCATGTGCTGTTTGGGGAGTGTTTTTTGGAAGGGCCATCCTGCGTGACACTGCAGTGCCACTCCTAGATGGGCCAGGTGTTTGTGTCGGCCACTTGGGTCGCTGAGCTTAGTCACACAGCTACCTCATTGCGCCTCTTTTTTTCTTTGCGTCATGTGCTGTTTGGGGAGTGTTTTTTGGAAGGGCAATCCTGCGTGACACTGCAGTGACACTCCTAGATGGGCCAGGTGTTTGTGTCGTCCACTTGGGTCGCTGAGCTTAGTCACACAGCTACCTCATTGCGCCTCTTTTTTTCTTTGCGTCATGTGCTGTTTGGGGAGTGTTTTTTGGAAGGGCCATCCTGCGTGACACTGCAGTGCCACTCCTAGATGGGCCAGGTGTTTGTGTCGGCCACTTGGGTCGCTGAGCTTAGTCACACAGCTACCTCATTGCGCCTCTTTTTTTCTTTGCGTCATGTGCTGTTTGGGGAGTGTTTTTGGAAGGGCCATCCTGCGTGACACTGCAGTGCCACTCCTAGATGGGCCAGGTGTTTGTGTCGGCCACTTGGGTCGCTGAGCTTAGTCACACAGCTACCTCATTGCGCCTCTTTTTTTCTTTGCGTCATGTGCTGTTTGGGGAGTGTTTTTTGGAAGGGCCATCCTGCGTGACACTGCAGTGCCACTCCTAGATGGGCCAGGTGTTTGTGTCGGCCACTTGGGTCGCTGAGCTTAGTCACACAGCTACCTCATTGCGCCTCTTTTTTTCTTTGCGTCATGTGCTGTTTGGGGAGTGTTTTTTGGAAGGGCCATCATGCGTGACACTGCAGTGCCACTCCTAGATGGGCCAGGTGTTTGTGTCGGCCACTTGGGTCACTGAGCTTAGTCATCCAGCGACCTCGGTGCAAATTTTAGGACTAAAAATAATATTGTGAGGTGTGAGGTGTTAAGAATAGACTGAAAATGAGTTGAAATTATGGTTATTGAGGTTAATAATACTTTGGGATCAAAATGACTCCCAAATTCTATGATTTAAGCTGTTTTTTAGGGTTTTTTGAAAAAAACACCCGAATCCAAAACACACCCGAATCCGACAAAAAAAATTCGGTGAGGTTTAGCCAAAACGCGTTCGAACCCAAAACACGGCCGCGGAACCGAACCCAAAACCAAAACACAAAACCCGAAAAATTTCCGGTGCACATCTCTAGTGGCCATGCCATGTCACTGTGCAGGAGCCAGCACCGCTCACACACTAGTCCCCGGTGCAGCCCCCAACCCCCGGGACACCCGGAGCAACAAAATGTAGATTCAGGCCACCAGGCAACGCCCCTACCTATGAAACCATGCCTCCTTTTTACCATTGCGCTGCTTATCTGCGCGCACTGCATTACAATCTCCCTCGCCACCTCTCTGGGTGTCACCAGTGATAGTGACACCTCTGCCATGCTTGTAGCAGCTGGTCCTAAGATCTACGCCTCAAGCCCTGAGTGTTTGCCCTTGTGACTTGTTGATCATCATAGCAAAGCAGATGCTTACAGAAAACTGCAGGGGCTTAGATTGAAAATAAAAAAAATTGATGGGTATAAGGTAGAGAGGAGCGGGTTCGGTTCTCCGAGAACCGAATTCCCCACGAACTCCACGTGGTTTACACTGGTACGAGGCAGGCTCGGTTGTTCCCGCCTGACTCGGAAAACCTGAACAAGGGAAAATGTCATCATCCCGCTGTCGGATTCTCGCGAGATTCGGATTCCATATAAAGAGCTGCGCGTTGCCGCCATTTTTACTCGTGCATTGAAGAGAGAGCGGAGAGGACGTGGCTATGTTCTCTCAGTGGAAATCTCAATATCAGTGCTCAGTATCAGTGGATACTTATTGCTGCTCAGTAATACTAGTAGTGTGTCTCTCCTGCTCAGTGTCAGTTCTCAGTAGTATCCTCATCAGTGCTCAGTATCACTGCTCATTGTCTTGTGCTGCATTGTTGTGCTCAGCATACTACAGTACATTACTAATAGTCCAGTGCTGCATCTTGCTGCTCAGTGTCAGTTCTAGTATCCTCATCAGTGCTCACTATCCCTGCTCATTGCATTGTGGTGTTCTGTATACTACAGTAACATAGTAATATAGTAACATATAGTAACATAGTTTTTGAGGTTGAATAGAGGCAAATTGCCCATCGTGTTCAACCTGTTTTAAGTTGTGATGATTCTACATACTTGCTGAATAATGTTATATGACTACTTAGCTACTACAACTCATGTTACCCCCGGATTAACCATGTTGATATTTTAAGTATTATAACCTTGGATAGCTTTTTCATTCAGAAATTTATCCATTCCTTTTTTAAATCCAATTACAGAGTCCGCCATTACCACCTTCCCTGGCAGGGAATTCCACATCCTGATTGCCCTAACAGTGAAGATCATAGTATCTCACCTGGCAGGTAAGTAGGAGTTGGGCCAGAGCTGTGGAGGATTGCTGCTCGGGCACCCCCTGTCAAGTGAAGGAGATCCAACTGAGGCAGCACAAGGGAACTCTCGAAAGAAGAACAAGGCTAGAGGAAGATCTGAGACAAAGAAATCTGACTTTTACCAGAGCTGACCAGAGGAAAGCACAAACACAGTCCCCCACTACCACAAATAATGCAGTCGAGTTTCCCACATTTGGGGAAATCACAGGGGTCAGCATACCCAGAATGCAATGAATGAACCTCACCCTGGGAGAACAATCTTCATGACCATGGTATCGCCTATGCAAAATAAGTATGATTTGGGATAGGGCTGGGGAGGGCCGCTGCTCAGGCACATCTCTGTCAAGTAAAGGAGATTCAACTGAGGCAGCACAAGGGAACTCTCATCTGGGGACAACAACTGCAGGGAGAACACATATTTTCAGATGAACATGGGAGGGCAGAAGGCTGCCTAATACTGAAGCACCCCCAAACAACAAACCAAATGCAACAACTAGTACAAGCATTCCTGGGGGAAGTTCTGCAGAAGACGGATTTGCATACGGTGATGTCATCCAAGCAGTGGGCCAAAGTTGGCTGGAACCCTCATCTGCATATGAAAAGAGAAAAGGGGTATGCAGGGCATGGCGGCCTTTTGCGGCGCTTGGATGACCCTTAGTTCGCATTAAACACCCCCACCCTCCTTCGGTGTGGGGCTCATGTTGCCAATGCCCCAGCCCCTGAAGCATTCAAGCTGATTTCTTACAGCAGCTTGGCACTGTAACAGCTCCAGAGCTGCTCTGTAAGGCAAGTAAAAGGGTGTGTAGTTTGCATTGTGCATTGGAAGGCACAAAGTAAGCAGACAGGAGGAGAAGTCAGGATAGTGCACAAGGGTATAAAAGGGAGGGGCTCAAGAAAAAAGAAGTGGAAACAGACAGCAAACTAGGCTGGAGAGAGACCTGAGACAAAGAGATCTGAATTATACGAGAGCCGACCAGGGGAAACACAAATTCTGCAGTCAAGTTTCCCACATTTGGGGAAATCGCAGGGGCAGCACACCCAGAGTGCAATGGGTGAGCCTTGCCCTGGGAGAAGCACCTTCATGATCATAGTATCTCACCTGGCAGGTAAGTAGGAGTTGGGCTTGAGCTGGGGAGGGTCGCTGCTCGGGCACCCCCCTGTCAAGTGAAGGAGATCCAACTGAGGCAGCACAAGGGAACTCTCGAAAGAAGAACAAGGCTAGAGGAAGATCTGAAACAAAGAAATCTGACTTTTACCAGAGCTGACCAGAGGAAAACACAAACACAGTCCCCCACTACCACAAATAATGCAGTCGAGTTACCCACATTTGGGGAAATCACAGGGGTCAGCATACCCAGAATGCAATGAATGAACCTCACCCTGGGAGAATAATCTTCATGACCATGGTATCTCCTATGCAAAATAAGTATGATTTGGGATAGGGCTGGGGAGGGCCGCTGCTCAGGCACATCTCTGTCAAGTAAAGGAGATTCAACTGAGGCAGCACAAGGGAACTCTCATCTGGGACAACAACTGCAGGGAGAACACATATTTTCAGATGAACATGGGAGGGCAGAAGGCTGCCTAATACTGAAGCACCCCCAAACAACAAACCAAATGCAACAACTAGTGCAAGCATTCCTGGGGGAAGGCCTGCCGCAGATTGATTTGCATATGGTGATGTCATCCAAGCAGTGGGTCAAAGTTGGCTTCAACCTTCGTCTGCATATGAAAAGAGAAAAGGGGCGTGCAGGGCATGGCGGCCTTTTGCGGTGCTTGGATGACCCTTAGTTTGCATTAAACACCCCCACCCTCCTTCGGTGTGGGTCTCATGTTGGCCATGCCCCAGCCCCTGAAGCATTCAAGCTGATTTCTTGCAGCAGCTTGGCACTGTAACAGCTCCAGAGCTGCTCTGTAAGGCAAGTAAAAGGGTGTGGGCCCTGCAGCACTACCTGTAGTTTGCATTGTGCATTGGAAGGCACAAAGTAAGCAGACAGGAGGAGAAGTCAGGATAGTGCACAAGGGTATAAAAGGGAGGGGCTCAAGAAAAAAGAAGTGGAAACAGACAGCAAACTAGGCTGTAGAGAGACCTGAGACAAAGAGATCTGAATTATACAAGAGCCGACCAGGGGAAACACAAATTCTGCAGTCAAGTTTCCCACATTTGGGGAAATCGCAGGGGCAGCACACCCAGAGTGCAATGGGTGAGCCTTGCCCTGGGAGAAGCACCTTCATGATCATAGTATCTCACCTGGCAGGTAAGTAGGAGTTGGGCTAGAGCTGGGGAGGGTCGCTGCTCGGGCACCCCCCTGTCAAGTGAAGGAGATCCAACTGAGGCAGCACAAGGGAACTCTCGAAAGAAGAACAAGGCTAGAGGAAGATCTGAGACAAAGAAATCTGACTTTTACCAGAGCTGACCAGAGGAAAACACAAACACAGTCCCCCACTACAACAAATAATGCAGTCGAGTTACCCACATTTGGGGAAATCACAGGGGTCAGCATACCCAGAATGCAATGAATGAACCTCACCCTGGGAGAACAATCTTCATGACCATGGTATCTCCTATGCAAAATAAGTATGATTTGGGATAGGGCTGGGGAGGGCCGCTGCTCAGGCACATCTCTGTCAAGTAAAGGAGATTCAACTGAGGCAGCACAAGGGAACTCTCATCTGGGGACAACAACTGCAGGGAGAACACATATTTTCAGATGAACATGGGAGGGAAGAAGGCTGCCTAATACTGAAGCACCCCCAAACAACAAACCAAATGCAACAACTAGTGCAAGCATTCCTGGGGGAAGGCCTGCAGCAGATGGATTTGCATATGGTGATGTCATCCAAGCAGTGGGTCAAAGTTGGCTTCAACCCTCGTCTGCATATGAAAAGAGAAAAGCGGCGTGCAGGGCATGGCGGCCTTTTGCGGCGCTTGGATGACCCCTAGTTCGCATTAAACACCTCCACCCTCCTTCGGTGTGGGGCTCATGTTGGCTATGCCCCAGCCCCTGAAGCATACAAGCTGATTTCTTGCAGCAGCTGGGCACTGAAACAGCTCTAGAGCTGCTCTGTACGGCAAGTAAAAGGGTGTGGGCCCTGCAGCACTACCTGTAGTTTGCATTGTGCATTGGAAGGCACAAAGTAAGCAGACGGGAGAAGTCAGGATAGTGCGCAAGGGCATAGAAGGGAGCAGCTCAAAAAAAGAGAAGTGGAAACAGACAGCAAACTAGGCTGGAGAGAGACCTGAGACAAAGAGATCTGAACTATACGAGAGCCGACCAGGGGAAACACAAATTATGCAGTCAAGTTTCCCACATTTGGGGAAATCGCAGGAGCAGCACACCCAGAGTGCAATGGGTGAGCCTTGCCCTGGGAGAAGCACCTTCATGATCATAGTATCTCACCTGGCAGGTAAGTAGGATTTGGGCTAGAGCTGGGGAGGGTCGCTGCTCGGGTACCCCCCTGTCAAGTGAAGGAGATCCAACTGAGGCAGCACAAGGGAACTCTCGAAAGAAGAACAAGGCTAGAGGAAGATCTGAGACAAAGAAATCTGACTTTTACCAAAGCTGACCAGAGGAAAGCACAAACACAGTCCCCCACTACCACAAATAATGCAGTCGAGTTTCCCACATTTGGGGAAATCACAGGGGTCAGCATACCCAGAATGCAATGAATGAACCTCACCCTGGGAAAACAATCTTCATGACCATGGTATCGCCTATGCAAAATAAGTATGATTTGGGATAGGGCTGGGGAGGGCCGCTGCTCAGGCACATCTCTGTCAAGTAAAGGAGATTCAACTGAGGCAGCACAAGGGAACTCTCATCTGGGGACAACAACTGCAGGGAGAACACATATTTTCAGATGAACATGGGAGGGCAGAAGGCTGCCTAATACTGAAGCAACCCCAAACAACAAACCAAATGCAACAACTAGTGCAAGCATTCCTGGGGGAAGGCCTGCAGCAGATGGATTTGCATATGGTGATGTCATCCAAGCAGTGGGTCAAAGTTGGCTTCAACCCTCGTCTGCATGTGAAAAGAGAAAAGGGGCGTGCAGGGCATGGCGGCCTTTTGCGGCGCTTGGATGACCCCTAGTCCGCATTAAACACCTCCACCCTCCTTCGGTGTGGGGCTCATGTTGGCTATGCCTCAGCCCCTGAAGCATTCAAGCTGATTTCTTGCAGCAGCTGGGCTCTGTAACAGCTCCAGAGCTGCTCTGTACGGCAAGTAAAAGGGTGTGGGCCCTGCAGCACTACCTGTAGTTTGCATTGTGCATTGGAAGGCACAAAGTAAGCAGACGGGAGAAGTCAGGATAGTGCGCAAGGGCATAGAAGGGAGCAGCTCAAGAAAAGAGAAGTGGAAACAGACAGCAAACTAGGCTGGAGAGAGACCTGAGACAAAGAGATCTGAATTATACGAGAGCCGACCAGGGGAAACACAAATTATGCAGTCAAGTTTCCCACATTTGGGGAAATCGCAGGAGCAGCACACCCAGAGTGCAATGGGTGAGCCTTGCTGTCACGTTTGAATAGAGAAAGGAGGATCACAAATTATATGTGATCTAAGGTGTGGTGATTACCTGCAGGAATAATCACCAATAATGTTTTCAAGTGACTGTATATATATAATTTTGTATTCTTTCAGCCGAGATGTGACAACATGGCTGACATGCAATGTCCTGCATTTGACCCCCATAGGTCCAGGCCAAGAGAGATCTGCAGTCCATTTAAAGTAATCCAAAACTGGGATTGATATTTTAGCTTTTATTTTTACTTAAAGTACAATAACTTGTACCATTTTAATTTGTTTTAATAGTATATTGACAGTATTGTTTTCTTTCAAAAATCCACTTAATTTTCTTTACCCTATTATTAAAATGGTAATTGACAAAAACAAACTACATTGTCACCAGAAGAGCAATACAAAATGTACAAGTGATATATTAAAATCATCTTTCCAGCTTGAATTTCAATGATGCATTGGGGCAAAAATTTTGTGAGAAACATCTTCACCCTTAAATAAAGATTTTCTTAATTCCTTACCTGTGTGCTAATTAGATATCACCTTGTTTTCACATTAAACAGACTTCCACATGAGAAAGCAGCATGAGAATGCTTATTAGCCTTTGTCAGTATGTACTTTTGCAAAGTGTCGCTCTGGCGCAATCAGTTAGTGTGTACGGCTATTAACCAAAAGGTTTGTGGTTCAATCCCACCCAGGGATGTAATTGACCTTGTTATCAGATTTTGGTGATCTTTAAGTAGACAAGTCAAAATTTCGAAAACCCCTGTTATGGTGTAGGGTACCTGGCCTTCTTGCTGCAATTGTTCATGCCGTTGGCTTGTGTTCTGTTGAATGACACGTTCTGCCACGTTCTGCGGCATGCTTAAGGTGTGAGCTGGTAAGATGCTCACCTTAGTTTAACAATAAATCATTTCCTCGAAATGTCCGTCTCCCTGGGCACAGTTCCTATAACTGGAGTCTGGAGGAGGGGCATAGAGGGAGGAGCCAGTTCACACCCTTTGAAAGTCTTAAAGTGCCCATGTCTCTTGCGGATCCCATCTATACCCCATGGTTCTTAATGTGACCCCAGCATCCTTTACGGACTAAGAGAAAAGGATGCCCTTGTGTACTATCCTGACTTCTCCTCCCGTATTGTGCCTTCCAACGCACAATGCGAACTACAGGTGGTGCTGCAGGGCCCACACCCTTTTACTTGCCTTACAGAGCAGCTCTGGAGCTGTTACAGTGCCCAGCTGCTGCAAGAAATCAGCATGAATGCTTCAGGGGATGGGGCATGGCCAACATGAGCCCCACACCAAAGGAGGGTGGGGGTGTTTAATGCGAACTAGGGGTCATCCAAGCACTGCAAAAGGCCGCCATGCCCTGCATGCCCCTTTTCTCTTTTTATATGCAGATGAGGGTTCCAGCCAACTTTGGCCCACTGCTTGGATGACATCACCGTATGCAAATCCGTCTGCTGCAGACCTTCCCCCAGGAATGCTTGTACTAGTTGTTGCATATGGTTTGATATTTGATGGTGCTTCAGTATTAGGCAGCCTTCCGCCCTCCCATGTTCATCTGAAAAGATGTGGTCTCCCTGCAGTTGTTGTCCCCAGACGAGAGTTCCCTTGTGCTTCCTCAGTTGAATCTCCTTAACTTGACGGGGGAGGGGCTGCCCGAGCTGCCACCCTCCCCAGCCCTATCCCAACTCATACTTATTTTACATATTAGATCTCTTGATCATGAAGATTGTTCTCACAGGGTGAGGTTCATCCATTATATTTTAAAATAGGAAGGTACAAATTACATATTTGAATTGCATCTATGTGCTGGATTCAAATGCCCCCCCCCCCTTCCTTTCTCAATTGTGCCCGTCAGCAGCTATTCTAAGGTTGCTGCCAATGGGTGTGACACATTAATTTCTTCTGTGGGGTACACTGGACTCCACAAGGATTCACATTGGGGTGTAGAGTAGGATCTTGATCTGAGGCACCAACCGGCTCAAAGCTTTTGACTGTTCCCAAGATGCTCAGCGCATCCTCCTCTATAACCCCGCTTCCATGAACAGGGAGCTCAGTTTGTAGTTGGTGCCTTCAGTAGCAGGCCACTTAACAGGGGCCTGCCTCAGGCAGCCTATTCTTAGCTATTAATTTTGACAAGAAAAGAAGAACTTGTTTTATGAGAATCTACAAGGGCTGCAGCAGGCTAGGTCTAATAGACATCTTTACTGCAGCTTCATCACTCCCAGCGGCGCTGTATACTCCCGTGCCCTGGTTGCTGGGTCACTGCAGCGGAGGCTCCGGTTTCTTCCTAAGGTCAGTCACACACACACCGCCCTTCCGGATCACGAGGCCGCTGATTAAGGGGAGCGTGGCCGTAGGGGGTGGGCCGTGTGCGCACTGGGGTGGACACTGATTACTGGGCAGCCGCTCCACTAGCCACCAGGTACAGTTAAGGAGCACAGGTCTGGGGGTTTTTCTCCTATATTAACCCAATTTTGTACTGCCCGCAGCGCTATGTGATAGGTAATAGGGCCTGATTCAGGTTGGATTGCAATCACAATAAGCAATCCAACTGCAAAAATTGCTAAGAGCATACGCATGTGCCTGCATGCGATCGCCTCTGCCTGTCAATCGGGGCAGGGGGGGAGAGTGGGGTCAGCAACACTCCATTTCCAAGTCAGGGATGGAGCAGTGCGGGGGCAAGGCTTCAAAATGGGGTCTGCAATGGAGGAGACACAGGGGGCGTGGTCACAGCGGCTGTATGACATCACATTCAGCCGCTGTGATCACAAAAATGGTGGCGGCTTCCTGCGCGCACATACAGTCTGCACCAGCAGGAGGCTACACCATTGTTTATGATCACGCTGAACTGCAGTGCGACTGCAATTACAGCATGGTCAAGAAGGGAGGTGTCATACTGGGTGGCCATGCCCTGTCACTGTGCAGGAGCCAGCACCGCTTACACACTAGTCCCTGGGTGCAGCCCCCAACCCCCGGGACACCCGGAGCAACAAAATGTAGATTCAGGCCACCAGGCCACGCCCCTACCTATGAAATCATGCCTCCTTTTTACCATTGCGCTGCTTATTTGCACGCACTGCATTACAATCTCCCTCGCCACCTCTCTGGGTGTCACCAGTGATAGTGACACCTCTGCCATGCTTGTAGCAGCTGGTCCAAAGATCTATGCCTCAAGCCCTGAGTGTTTGCCCTTGTGACTTGTTGATCATCATAGCGAAGCAGATGCTTACAGAAAACTGCAGGGGCTTAGATTGAAAATAAAAAAAATTGATGGGTATAAGGTAGAGAGGAGCGGGTTCGGTTCTCCGAGAACCGAATTCCCCACGAACTCCACGTGGTTTACACTGGTCTGAGGCAGGCTCGGTTGTTCCCGCCTGACTCGGAAAACCTGAACAAGGGAAAATGTCATCATCCCGCTGTCGGATTCTCGCGAGATTCGGATATTATATATAGAGCTGCGCGTTGCCGCCATTTTTACTCGTGCATTGAAGAGAGAGCGGAGAGGACGTGGCTATGTTCTCTCAGTGGAAATCTCAATATCAGTGCTCAGTATCAGTGGTTACTTATTGCTGCTCAGTAATACTAGTAGTGTGTCTCTCCTGCTCAGTGTCAGTTCTCA